>NC_067130.1:1162570-1360070 GCF_021347895.1 Acanthochromis polyacanthus | reverse complement strand
TATTGCCATTTGTCTCATGTTTTTGTTGTTTTGTCTCATTTTTCCTTTTTTGTTTTTTTGGCATTTTTGACTGACTTGTCGTTTGTCTCATGTTTTTGTTGTTTTGTTTCTCATTTTTGTCGTTTTGTGTTTCCTTCTTGTAATATTTTGTCTTGTTTTTTGTTGTTTTTGTCCTTTATTGTCATTTGTCTCATGATCTTGTTTTGTTTTTCATTTTTGTTGTTTTGTGTTTTGGTTTATTCTTTATTTTTTTGTCACTTTTTAACTTTCTTGTCTTATTTTTTGTCTTTTCTGTTCTGTGTCATTCGCCTCATGTTTTTGTCATTTTCTTTCTCGCTTTTGTAACATTTTGTCCTGTTTTTTTTTTTTTTTTGCCTATAACACTGTATCATTCAGCTCCAGATATCTGTGACTAAATGTTGTGTTCCTTTGTAGACACTCTGTGATCTGGAAGCTGTGATGTGGAAATGATAAACTGAGGATGAATGTTGATGAAATTTATTTTTTCCTCAGAAATTTGAAGCTGTTCATAATGTTTTGTCATTAAATATGCACTTTTTTGCACTAAAACAAAGGAACCATTAGGAGTTGTGGTTATTTATAGGTTATGATGCTGTGGTTTTACTGGTTTTACTGGTTTTACTGGTCTGGTTCACTGGAGATCAAACTGGGCTGAATGTGAAACCTGGACTGAGATGAGTTTGACTCTCCTGGTCGATGACATTGAGAGCAATAAAGTGAATTCATGTACTGTACATTTATTGTGTGTGTGTGTGTGTGTGTGTGTGTGTGTGTGTGTGTGTGTGTGTGTGTGTGTGTGTGTGTGTGTGTGTGTGTGTGTGTGTGTGTGTGTGTGTAAAGGCCCGGTGAAGCAGATGGGTACAGCAGCTGTACAGCTAAAGCTATTTCATGACTCGATACCCAACAATAAATCCCCACTAAATGCAAAAATGAACACCTTCAAACTGTTCCACGGAGGCCCCTCACACACTTCCTGGTATCGCTGTACACGGGTAAACAATGCCGAGGTATCCTATTATTCATCAGCCCCGCATTGATTCTGCCTGACAGCAGCAGCGAGCGCTCAGAGCTGTTATGCTCCAAATCTATTCATCTAAGAACTAAGGAGGACTTCCAAAAAAACAACTCAAAAATGAATTTGTGTTTCTTCGCTGACTGGCTGCCAGACCAAAATTTGCAAGTGCATAATTTCCCATTTTTCCAGCCTCACTGTTGAACTTCAAGGTTGACTTTGTGGCTCTGCTCTCCTGCCCTCTGCCTATCCAGCTGTCAATATGTGGATGAGAAGAGGAGCTGATGTATGCACTCATCTGTTCTGTCTTATTAAGGTGAGCTCAGAGAAAACAAGCAGCAGCAGTGAGTGATGAAGCAACAACTCTTAATCCTTCCAATGTAGAAATGCAAGGAAAAAGGACAGTCACTTCATGTTTAGTATTTTTACTAGGGCTGGGACTTTCATGTGTTAGTTTCCATTACTTTTCTACTTAACACATAAAAAATAAAGCATTTACTCACAGGATGCGCTGAGTGACGTCAGAAAGTTTGAACAGTGAAGCAAGACGGGACGCACTGAGCTCGCTGGGCGGATAGTTTTCTTTTAAAAATGTTCCTGATGTCAGCGTGGATAAAAGATTGGTTGTGTGCACACTGTCATCACTTCTACACGACGATGTTAAAAAGCAGCACTCCAGCACGGCCTTTGTGGATTTGTCCAAAGCTTTTCATCTTCACAGCATTCTGCTAAAAAGGCTGCTTTCTGTGAGTTTGGATAATTCCTGCTTTCAACCAGGGACTGAAATGGCCAATTTCACCCTGATGATAGCATCACACATGCCATCGGCAGCACTGCAAACAGCAGGAAGACTCCAGATTACAGGCCGCTTTTAATGAAGCCCAAATCTCCCTGTTTAATGCAATGCAAACAGGAAAGATGTGTTCATTTTACAAGGGTGTGAACCAGTGATGTTTGCTATAAGAGCCTCTGATGTATTCGGTCATTCTAAAACTGATGAAACAACCCACCGCCTCCTATGGATGCAGTGGATTAAGGAGATATCCGGCATGCTCATCCCACTGCTGCATGAAACCAAGTGTAACTGGGGGAAAAATGATCATGATCACACCCACCACTGTGAATTAAGAAAAGGTTTGAGGGTTTTTACAAATGCATGTCTTTTATAGCGCTTCTAATCTGCTGATAGTTTAGCATCTTTTACCGGATTCACAGCTAAAAACTATGACACCAGATCAGAGAATCAACTCTTAAGTGGATAAGACTGGTACTAAAAAAAGGAAAGAACACAGCAAAATCAGTCGGACGGAAGAGATAAACTCATAAAGTTCCACCTGACATTTTTCTAGATTCAGTACTGGCAGGGATTACACCGTAAAAAAAAAAGAAAAAAAGAAGTTGTTTTTATGGTAAAATTACATCAACTGTGGTCACCAGAACGCTGCTGTAAAATTCCAGTAAAACATTTTTTCCATTTACAGTAAAGAAACAGTTTGATATTGTTGACTTTAGAGCTACAGAATGTGCTACATTCCAAATTTTACTGTAAAAAAGTTTTAACCTGCAAAAATTTACATGAAAATATCAGACAAAATAAAGTTTGTGTAACTTATAAATATTGCAGCATTTTTCCATTAATAGCACAACAGCTAGTGTATTTAATATGTGTATTTTTAGCAAAAACTGCGGTTAAAACTGTCATAAATATTAAAGCATATGTCCACTATTAACACAAAACTACATCAATTTGACCAATAAACTGTATTTTTTCCCCCATGTAATAAGTGCAGAAATTGGTGTTACTTGATAGAGACAGACAGACAGACAGTCAGACAGACAGACAGACAGACAGACAGTCAGACAGACAGACAGACAGACAGACAGTCAGACAGACAGACAGACAGACAGTCAGACAGACAGACAGACAGACAGACAGACAGACAGACAGACAGTCAGACAGACAGACAGACAGACAGACAGACAGACAGACAGTCAGACAGACAGACAGACAGACAGACAGACAGACAGACAGTCAGACAGACAGACAGACAGACAGACAGACAGACAGACAGACAGACAGACAGACAGACAGACAGACAGACAGACAGACAGACAGACAGACAGACAGTCAGACAGTCAGACAGACAGACAGACAGACAGACAGACAATCTAAAAAAAACCCATTTTTCTCCTTATGAACCTGTTTACGGTGATTACGTGTTAAATAAACTGCATCAAACTGTTTTACAGTTCACAGATTTTCACCGTATTGTGCTCTTTGTGGTGTTCAGTATTGAAAGAAGCCGGTTAAAGCTCGGTAAATCTACAAGAACCTCCTTTACTGAAGACCCTGTCAGAGGTCAGGATCCTCCACTAATCCTGGAACCGGTGGAGACTGGGTAAGTTGCTGGAGGACTCGTCAGGACAGGACGGCCACTTCCTCCCTGTGACTCTCTGCTGTCGGGGTGTTTGTGTGTAATCAGCGGTGAAAAATTGCAATTTGGAAGAGGGAGAGCGTGAAAATGGTGAAAAACACTTTCACAGTTTCATTTGGTTTAGTCAGCTCTGTCCACTACCAGGTCATTTAGATTGTGTTGTTGTTGTTGTTGTGTTACCTTCACAACGACCACAGACTCGACACTGCTGCTCAGAGGGACTGCCAAATGAATTACCAGCTATTGTTAATCTGTTGTCACAGGCGGTCTGCTAATTAGAAAAAATGTGGCTCTGAATGCAGAAATCTCGCCGACATTACTTCCTCTTGTTTCGGATTCTGATGTCGGCAAGGCGACCGAGTCCCATCTGTTCCTGCACACGTGCACGCACGCGAACCGATTGATTAATAACACATGACTTCCAGGTATTCAGTCTGATAAGTTCCTATTATGTGATTAGGGCACATTGTTGTGGTAATTAACGTGTTCGTTTATTATCGAGGACTGCACGCTTCTGCAAACATCCGCACACGGGTTCAAGAACATACAAACAACGTGAATAAACGACCAAAAGAACATGGAACAGCAATAATTAAGGTCTACTTTTACTTCCACAGGTAGCTCTGTGAGGACATTCATCAACTTAATGCAGTTTATGCTCCTTTAAAATTCCGACTTTAAGCCTCAAAAAAACTCACTGACAAAGACAGCAGGACGAGGACACACAAACACACCAATATTTACAGTGAATGCCTCTCAGTAAACATGAATAAACAATGTTTGTCCCTGAAGCAATCAATACTAAACAATTTCATATTCCTATTGCCGAGTGAATGCTGACCTTTGGCTGTTTACCACCCGTGGTTTCTACATATTTTATAGCACCTCGTGTTTCCTGCTCGTTTATTATACCACACACAGCCTGATTTTATCTTCACTCCTATTTCTAGTCTTTTATTTTGGTGATGACTTCTTTTGTTGTATGCTGCTGATCCAAAGAGCTGCTAAACCGCCTTTTGTTCTCGTTAACGGTGACGATAAAGATCTATTCTCCTTTTCTTTTATAAATAGAAGACAATAATAAACGAAACAGGCTTCCCATTACAGCCGGCACATAGCACCATTTAAACACAGAAGTGCCTATAGTGTCAGAGCGCACATATGATGCAGAAATATCTTTTTCATCAACACTAATTGTTTGCTGGCACCCACATATCAACAGAAGATATACACCCTGTTGTATCTGCAGCTTAAATAAACCCATCTGCTGCCAAACAGTGCAGCCAACTTCGACTTTTTTTCTTCTTTTTTTCCTCCAAACACAACCCAACCTTGAACTGTGTTGAACTGGCGCTGCTGGTAAGTCACGTAAGCCTGTGGGGACCAGAGGCAGCCTTGACCCGAACACAACCCTCCCCTCCTCTGCCCTCCATCCGTCCCTTCCTATTTTTCTTTATCACTTTGTCTCCTCTCGGCGTGAAGCTTCGGCCTCAGACCCTCCACGGTCACCTCTTTCTCCTCTTCCACTTTGAAAGATGTTTTTTTATGCGCTTTGTTTGGTACACGAGCAGTCAGAGAATCAACGGCGACGGTGTTAGTAATGCTGCACAGCTTGGATCGGGTTAAAGTGGACAGAAACTACTCATTTATATCCATAATAGCCTTTCCTCGTTCATGATTTCCTGTTTTTTTCCGTCACATTCAGAAGAAGAAAAAAGAGAAGATGGGACTATTTACTCAACTTGGCCTTTAGCCCTATAAACCATTAATTCGTTCGGCACTGAAAGGCTCTATGGGGAGGAAATCACTCCCTTTAAACTGTGTTTTAGACAACTTTATGAGGAGATGAGTATTTAAAACAGGGTGGGACGAGGGTGAGGAGGGACTCGTGCATACATACAACACGCAAGCTGGGAAACACAGAAAATAGCTGCTAAGAAGGGGTTTGATGTGAAATAATGCTGAAAACATCCTGTGTCTTCCATGTAAAGCAGCAGATCGTGGATATACTGTTAAGACCTACTCAGAAATAAAGAAATAGGATCAGGTATTTAAATGAATCTCCATGGAAACAACTAAATCAGATCTTGTCGGACATTTCCTCCGGTTTGCCATCATTAGCCCTCCGCTGCTGTGTCTTCTAAGGACGACCCTCTCCTCTGAATTCCTCCACCACCAATTAGCTGCAGAAGTTTGACCAGCGGACTGTTTGTCCATGTTTATTCAGCTCAGAACGCCGCCGTGCCAACCGAGCAGACAATAAGTGAAGCTAAATAGCAAATGTACAGACTGATCATGTGGCGCTGCTGTACAGATCTAATCTGAAAAACTCACCAGAGAACTCCACCAGGGTTCTTACTGGTGTTTTCAGACAGTTTCTTTTCATTTCCCTCATTTACAGCCTTTTTACAGAGTAATTTGTTTTTCTCATTATTTTAGTTAAAGAACTGCCACAGATTTTGCGTCGAACTACATTTACATTCCCAAACAATAGTTTCTGCATGAATCTGTGTAATTTATCTCTGATTCATGTTGCCCACATCTACACCAAGATGGAGGACATCATTAAATCTACTTGACCTACGTGGGAAGTGCACTGACACTGTTCTGGAGTAATGAACAGAAAACAGTCAAATATTACCAAATTAGAGTGTTGTTATCCACAGAGGGGCTTTAGTCATGACGAAAGCCCTCTCCACACTGTGTCATTTTAACAATCTTACAAGATAACAGCTTGCTACACCATAACACATGAATCTAGTAATCTTTGGGTACGACGTGAAATTTGCTCTGTGCAGATTAAACAATGAAAACGCAGCTGAATCTCAGCCTACGATGTACTTGAGTCGACGTGAATGGAAGTATAAAACATCATCAGCGTGCGCCGTCCATCCATGAAAATAAACAACCAACGCATAAACAGAGCTCCTACAATTACAGGGAAACTAGCCAAACACGAACCCTACAATCACAGGGAAACTAGCCAAACATGAGCCCTACAATCACAGGGAAACTAGCCAAACATGCATCCTACAATCACAGGGGAACTAGCCAAACATGCACCCTACAATCACAGGGAAACTAGCCAAACATGAACTCTACAATCACAGGGAAACTAGCCAAACATGAGCCCTACAATCACAGGGAAACTAGCCAAACATGCACCCTACAATCACAGGGAAACTAGCCAAACATGAACTCTACAATCACAGGGAAACTAGCCAAACATGAGCCCTACAATCACAGGGAAACTAGCCAAACATGCACCCTACAATCACAGGGAAACTAGCCAAACATGCACCCTACAATCACAGGGAAACTAGCCAAACATGCACCCTACAATCACAGGGAAACTAGCCAAACATGAACTCTACAATCACAGGGAAACTAGCCAAACATGAGCCCTACAATCACAGGGAAACTAGCCAAACATGAACCCTACAATCACAGGGAAACTAGCCAAACATGAACCCTACAATCACAGGGAAACTAGCCAAACATGAACTCTACAATCACAGGGAAACTAGCCAAACATGCACCCTACAATCACAGGGAAACTAGCCAAACATGAACCCTACAATCACAGGGAAACTAGCCAAACATGAACTCTACAATCACAGGGAAACTAGCCAAACATGAGCCCTACAATCACAGGGAAACTAGCCAAACATGAACCCTACAATCACAGGGAAACTAGCCAAACATGAGCCCTACAATCACAGGGAAACTAGCCAAACATGAGCCCTACAATCACAGGGAAACTAGCCAAACATGCATCCTACAATCACAGGGAAACTAGCCAAACATGAACCCTACAATCACAGGGAAACTAGCCAAACATGAACCCTACAATCACAGGGAAACTAGCCAAACATGAGCCCTACAATCACAGGGAAACTAGCCAAACATGCATCCTACAATCACAGGGAAACTAGCCAAACATGAGCCCTACAATCACAGGGAAACTAGCCAAACATGAACCCTACAATCACAGGGAAACTAGCCAAACATGCATCCTACAATCACAGGGAAACTAGCCAAACATGAGCCCTACAATCACAGGGAAACTAGCCAAACATGAACCCTACAATCACAGGGAAACTAGCCAAAAATGAGGCAGGAACGTGTTTAATACTGGATTCATTTGTGTTTTGCATGCGGTTGTTTAATTATTTTATATAGTTTTCGCTCAGCAATGAGTCCATTTACTGGAAATAGCGAAGAGGCAAAACAGCAAGAGTTCTTTTTCTTTTTGGCATTTTGCCTTCATTCAGCAGTAACTTAGAAAAAAGAGAACAAGGACAGTCATGAACTAAAGGTCCAACCAGCTGGGAGTCAAAGTGTGTAGTCATTCTAGATCGCCCTGAACCAGCGAGTATCTTAACAGAAGGAAATGTCAGCGAAGAGGTATGGAGGTCTAGTGTAGTCCAGAGGAAGCACAGAGAGACAGACGAGGGACGGAGAGTGAGACAGAAAGTGAGAGAGTCTTTGTTTAGTGTTGTCCAGGGAGGGACAAGTCTTTGTAGGTTTTTCTGTAGGACAGGAAAAACTATTAGTCTGTCTCAGCAGGGGAAGGAGGGAAGGAAAAATGGCCAGAAAGAAGGAGAGAGGAAAATGAACATGGGGACAAAGGGAAGAAGAGATGGAGCATCTCTATATGGAGAAGAAGAAGAAGGAGGTGGTATAAAGTGATGGAGTGCAGGACAGTAGGGAAAGAAAAGAGGGAAAGGAGCTGTTGAGTGATTACTGAGAGGAATAAGAGAGAGAAATGGGGAGAAATGTGGGAAGAAGCAAAGCCTGGCTGACCAGAGTCAGGCTCCAACGCCATCAATCTGCCCCAGAACTTCACCCCGAGGAGCAACAGATCACACCAGAGGACGAAGGGGAGGGAGGAGGAAGAGGAGGAGGGGGAGGAGGGGGAGGAGGTGAGATGGGAAGATGGACGGCAAAGAAGTAGGAGAGGCTTAGTTCTATTCCCAGAAATGTTTAACAATGTGAACATGTTCTAGAAAAGGAAATGAAAGAAATAAAAAGTAGAATGAATACATTAGATTGTGTGAAATTAGCAAGCAACGTGCTTTCTACATGAACAGAAGAACAGCTAAAGGTGACACCATCCTGACAATGTTCTCATAATCTTCTGGTACTACACCAAGCTATATTCAGAGCACTTTCCAATAAAGACGCCTCAAAAGAAACTTAGATTTATATTTTTAGAAAAGTGACACATGAAAGAAACTTGTTTTTTTTTTAGTGCAACAGGAGCTCATGAGGACTCTCTCTTGGCAGGATTCAAGAGTCTTTTTGATTTTTAGGTCACAGGACAGGTAGAGTGCAGCTCTCCAGGATATCAACAGATCAAGGATGCTTTCCATCGGTTCCAAATCACTAATTTCGTTCATTTTCCTCTCAGTACGTTCTACAGCTGCCTTTACAAAGTCTGCACTGCTACAGATGTGTACCATTACAACATACTGCTTTGTCATTATGTTGCATCTTTAGCGTTGTTGCAGAAAAACACCAAGCGTTGTCAGTCACATGAGTTGAGAACAAAAATGACTGCAGGGCGACTGAGACGGTCAGTTAGAGAAGAAACATTTGTGGACGGGTTGGAGCTCAGAACTGAGAAGACGGAGGGCAGCCATCCATGTCTCCTGTGCCGCAGCGCTAACATGATTTATGTGCACATAAACACACCTGCAGACAAACGCACATGTGCTCGTCACATGCACAGACATTTGAGCAGACTACACGTATGTCATATGTGGAGACTAAGCTGTCACCATTAACACCCAACACACACACCAACACACATGACTAGAACTACACAGGATAATATACTGGGGAAACATTTACTTCCAAATGAACATAACTCTTCAATAAAAAACTCTTAAATCTTGAAATAAATGGACTTTTGTCCCTGAGCAGACAGTGATTTCTCCCAGTTTCACCCAGTAGAAGAACAGATTGCTTGCAGACACACACATTCAGGCTGGCGTAAATCGCCACGTGTCAGAGTTGATGTCAGGATGTTTTCACCACCATGGTATTCCTTCATCCACTCTTTATTTGCTCTTTCCCAGAACAACACACACTCAAGCTGAAGCTTCCCCATAAAATGTGTTTTTCACTAGAACAAGGAAAATACTTAGAAAAACACTGCATCAGTCTATTTTGGTGAAGAGTAGAAGCCTTTTTTAATCTGTGAATTCAAGAAAAACACATTAAAAAAGCTGAATTTTTGCTTCCAAGTGCACACATATCTGCTTTAATGCACAAAGGTTAGGATGTTCACCACTGTAACTACTGCTACTGCCACACTTTAACTTAGAATGTGGCATTTCCTCTCTGCTGCAGCATCTTTAATGATATCATTTAACCTTTAAATGCTCCAACAGCATGTAGAACGTGGAAGAAGCGATGTCCAGCACATTCCAGTCAACCGAGCATTCACACGGGGTTAAAAAAGTTAGCAAAGTATATAAAAAAATAACATTTCACCCTCTGAAACTTTAAGAGATAATAAGTGAAAGCACACAGCGTGACCTTAACTTTTGCTAGATAATGAACTCCCACCCAGCATGTCTTAAATCAGCCTTTTCCTCGGTGTAAAATTAAACCAGGGCGAGGATGTTTAACATCTCTAGTCAGCTGTGCATCATTTAAGCTGGAATAAAACTTAAATGACGGACCGTCATGAAAATCTCAGTGCTTGAAAAAAGGATTTAGTGATTTTCTGCATCGGGTTCCGTTTTACACTTCCTGAGTCTCTTAGAAAAACATACAAACTCAGCCGCGCTGCATCGCAATGACTCGGGGTTATAAAGGAGGAAGAACATCGGTTTTACATCTCAATCATGCCTGATTTACGACGGCTTCTTCTCTGCGAGGGATTCTGCACCTGTGAGTAATATCCTTTAAGTGCGCCTGCCTTGTGAGCGTGCACACATGATATCCAGCCTCAGTGTGTGAAAGGAGGCGACCGCGTAAAACAGCTAGATCAGCTAGGAATCTTTCTCGCACTTCTTCTCACACATTTGTGCAGAAACGTGCGCTTACTTGCACTATGAAAAAAAAAAGAAAGAAAGAAGAGAGTGACTGAGGGAGAAACCAGAAGACATTTCCTGGCTATGAATCAGGCTGATGATGGAAATGGTTGCTTTAGGAGCGGCCTGAACGGTGATTGGGCTGCATTCAGTCACTGCAGAGTCAGTCTGAGAGCAGCACAAGAAATCAGTGCTGCTTTTTGAAAATGGCATCTCAGAGGGCCCTCAGTGAGAGGAACTGATCAGAAACAGAGACACATGGGTAAATAGGCAGATAATATACACTACGTTTCCAGCTACAGTAGCCATTTACCACAGTATCAATGTCTACACTGGATTTATCATTCATTTGTTGTTATCCTAATTAAAAAAAGAAATGCTTTTCTTTCAAGAAAAAGGACATTTCTGAGTGATGCCAAACTTACTGTAATAAAACACAGTAAAATATAATAAAAATATAGAAAAATATTGTAAAGATACAGTAAAAAATAGAAAAACAATTAAAATGCAGTAAAAATATAATTAAAAAAGCAAAAATACAGTAAAAATATAGTAAAAACATATGGAGCAATAGGAGTGCCAAATCAAAATATAAATAAATAAATAAATAAATAAATGTGGAAATATAAAGAGAAATAAATAATTAAATAAATAAATGTGGAAATATAAAGAGAAATAAATAATTAAATAAATAAAAAGGAAAATTTTGTCTTTGCTTTTACCTTTTCTGTTTTTTCCTTTTATTTATTTATTTATTTATTTCTCTTTATATTTCCACATTTATTTATTTAATTATTTATGTATTTATTTCCCTTTATATTTCCTCAGTCCACCAAGAAAAGGAAAAATGCAAATCAGTTTGCTCTGGGCGGGGATTCTGAACACAGGAGTCCTGCCTGACACCAGCTCCCAGCACGGCTGAAGTGAAGCCATGTCACCGTTGAGCTTCGGCTTATTCTGCCACTGATAAGAAAATAAACATTAATTTACCGAATTAGCAGCGTCCTTTCAGTGTCTGATGGCAGAATCAGCCGAAGTTCCACGGTGACACGGCTTCACTTCAGCCGTGATCGGAGCTGGCGTCAGGAAAGAAGCCTGTGTGCGGGGACGACTCCCCACCCTGAAAAGGAAGCCCCGCCCAAGCAAACTGATTTGCATTTTTCTATTTCATGGTGTCAGGCATTATGAAATAACCACCAAGAAATAAAATGCAAATCAGTTTGCTTTCACTTGGTGGACTGAGCTGTCAATCAAATGGCTCTAGGCGGGGCTTCCTCGTCGTTCACAGGCATATGAAGAGTAGACACGACACGCCCCTCTGAGCGGCCTGTGATCAGGAACGACGAGGAAGCCCCGCCTAGAGCCATTTGATTGACAGCTCAGTCCACCAAGTGAAAGCAAACTGATTTGCATTTTATTTCATGGTGGTTATTTCATAATGGCCTGACACCATGAAATAGAAAAATGCAAATCAGTTTGCTCTGGGCGGGGCTTCCTTTTCAGGGTGGGGAGTCGTACCCGCACACAGGCTTCTGTCCTGACGCCAGCTCCGACCACGGCTGAAGTGAAGCCGTGTCACCGTGGAACTTCGGCTGATTCTGCCATCAGACACTGAAAGGACGCAGCTAATTCGGTAAATTAATGTTTATTTTCTTATCAGTGGCAGAATCAGCCGAAGCTCAACGGTGACATGGCTTCACTTCAGCCGTGCTGGGAGCTGGTGTCAGGCAGGACTCCTGTGTTCAGAATCCCCGCCCAGAGCAAACTGATTTGCATTTTTCCTTTTCTTGGTGGACTGAGGAAATATAAAGGGAAATAAATAAATAAATAATTAAATAAATAAATGTGGAAATATAAAGAGAAATAAATAAATAAATAAATAAATAAAAGGAAAAAACAGAAAAGGTAAAAGCAAAGACAAAATTTTCATTTTCATTTACTTATTTATTTATTTATCTTTATATTTCCACATTTATTTATTTATTTATTTATTTCTCTTTATATTTCCACATTTATTTATTTATTTAATTATTTATTTCTCTTTATATTTCCACATTTATTTATTTAATTATTTATTTCTCTTTATATTTCCACATTTATTTATTTAATTATTTATTTCTCTTTATA
Source organism: Acanthochromis polyacanthus (assembly GCF_021347895.1). NCBI lineage: Eukaryota > Metazoa > Chordata > Actinopteri > Pomacentridae > Acanthochromis > Acanthochromis polyacanthus. The sequence goes on along the minus strand of NC_067130.1, from coordinate 1,347,429 downwards.
TTTCCACATTTATTTATTTATTTATTTATTTATTTATATTTTGATTTGGCACTCCTATTGCTCCATAAAAATATAGCAAAAATACAGTAAATATTAAAAAATGAGTAAAAAATACAGTAAACACATTAAAAAATAATAGTACAAATATAGTGAAAATACAATAAAAATATACTAAAATACAGGAAAAATACAGTGAAAATGTGAGGAAAAATATAGCAAAAATACAGTAAAAATATAGAAAAAATAGATTAAAATTGTAGAATAAAATAGAGTAAAAATAGTTAACAGTAAAAAAAATAGTACAAATATAATTAAAATACAGCAAAAATATAGAAAAAATAGAGTAAAAACATAGTAAAAATATAGTAAAAACTCAGAAAAATGTATTTAAAAATACAGTCAAAATACAGTCAAAATACAGTAAAAATATAGCAAAACATGGCAAAAAAATACAGTAAAAAGTATAGTAAAATGTTTTTAAAAATACAGAAAAACAATACAATACACTATGAATATACACTACTGTTCTAAAGTTTAAGGTGACACAGAAAATTCCATGTTCTCCATGAAAACTCCCACTTTTATCCATGTGCTACAAGGGTTTTCTAACCATCAATGAGCCTTTCAGCACCATTAGCTAACACAATGTAGCATTAGAACACAGGAGTGACGGTTGCTGGAAATGTTCCTCTGTACCCCTATGGAGATATTCCATTAAAAATCAGCTGTTTACAGCTACAATAGTCATTTACCACATTAACTATGTCTGCACTGGATTTATCACTCATTTAATGTTATCTGCATTGAAAAAAAACTGTCCAAATGTCACTTCATTCTAAGTGACACCAGGCTTTTGATCGGTAGTATACATGGAGACAAATGTAAGAGATTTAAAGTTTAAGGAATGAGGAAGCATGTAAATATCCAAACAGAAGCAGTGATAAAACAGAAAAAATGTAACGCCTGGGAGAAAGAAAATATCAGCAGATGAGTTTGTTGATTAATGGATGAATGATGGAGCAGAGCATGAATAGTGGGATTTCACTGGTTATCTGGGAGAATAAAAGCTGCCGCAGACAAACAGAATGCTGTTTTTGTTGTTGCTGTTTTTGCATGATCATCCTGTTGTCAGTTTGTTTTTTGGCTCCCATGTGAGCTTTTCATAAACTGGTGTGAGGAAAAAATAAAATGTTTGCTTTTTTTGGTCTACATTCTGTTCGGTAAAAAGCCTCCTTTTCTTGTCTTATCGTTTTTGCTTTGTAGACGTTGGCACATGATCCCTCTCAAAGGAGAAGCTGACATTTGGTGGAGGAGATGGAGCTCTGTGTTGGCTGGATACCCTGACAATCTATGCTCAGGCGAAGATCCTGAGATACGCTGTATTCTTACTTCTTAAAGGGGTAAATAAAACTCACAGTCCTCACAGTCCATCTCGAAAATGTCTCTTCCACACAGGGGCTGATTCAACATGCAGCTGAAGAACACTTCCTCTGGAGCAGCGGTGTCAAACTCTACTGCACCGGGGCCAAAACTCAAAGCACACTTTAGGTCGTGGGCCGAACAGGATAAACATTTATGGAACACACTAAAAGTAAATGTTTTTGGAACATAAATAGGAATAAAAACAGACAGGAATATTATTCCATCATAAATACATTTAAATTTTATATGATTTGAAATACTTTGTTCTCTATCAAAATGTCTCTTGTCAAAATTATAAAAGTTACGACTCTGAACATGCTGCAAAAAAACATGAAAACGTAAAATAAAAATGATGCTTTTCCACAAAAGTAAAAATAACAAATCAAAAGATTCAGTTTTCGTTGCTCTTTAGCCATTTTCTAAAAATAAACTTAAACATTTCCTTACATGTATTTTTAAGGACCTTCAGCAAAGGGCCATGAGCTGGATCTGAACCCCTGACCACTACGCATTGCTCCTGTTTATAAGTTGCCTGTTTAACCTGCTGAGCTTCAGGGGATGGTAACTGTTGCAGGTCAAGGGGAAGGTGGAAAAGGCCGCTCTGGTGGAAAACGTCCGCTGAGATGTCACATTCTTCTTGAACTCTTCTACTGTCTGTAGCTTCTGGTCTGCATGCAGGTTTTTCAGCTTGTCCTGATGGTTTGTCTCAAAGTGCCATCTTACATTAAATTCCTTAATTACAGCCACATTAGCTCCACAAATAAGACACACGGCTTTACCGCCAATGTCAGCATACACAAACTCAGCCTCCCATCGCTTTGAAAGGCTCTGTTTTCAGAATAAACTTTTCTTTTGGCCATTGCTAAGGGCTAGCTTTGATGTTACAGTAGGGTTTCAGACAATAACAGACGCTTGACTTAAACAGGCGTAAACTAACCGTGACGTCACCCGTTGGTTTCAACGCAGAGAAAATGAAGCCCGGATTTTGCTACTTCCTGGTCGCCATTTTGGATTTTTTGGAGCCAGTGACGTAAAAAGCGTCATCAAACAGACTGGACCGGAGAGCAACTAGGGGCAGGATTGGCTGAGGACTCTCTTATCCCGCCCACATTTTACCGCAGAGGCTTCTGTTGCTGTCTATCAAGTATAGCCACGCCCCCTGGCTCCGCCAACTTTAACGATTTATTTAAAATTCAGTATTGATTTATTGTAAGATCGGCCACCTGATCTCTCATTTTGACCATGAAAACTAACAGGAAAAAATCCTGAGCTGTAGAACATCAGTCTATCAAATTTTATTTTTTCCAAAAGCTTTTTGGAGCCAACCCAAGTGGACGGCGTGACATTGCAAGTTTTTGACACTTCCGGGTTGGCTTCAAATTTGGAGCCAGATGCTACATCCATCTTTATATACCATCTATGGACTTAAATGATGTGGAAATGTTCCCAGGTAACCTCGGTAGCTGTTGCGCTGCATTATGGGATCTGTAGTGTGTGTGTTATCAGCGCTTCATATCGTCGGGCCATTAATAACAATAATAATAGATCAATGTAAAATGATCTCGCAGGCCTTGAGTTTGACACATGTGCTCCAGAGGACACATGCTTATTTACTTAATGAACAGTCATCAAGCCGTCCTGCAAACGCTGCTACTGTGGCTAAATGCTATTACTGGCAAACAGAAGTTTTAGTCTAACCACATGATTTTTTCATGAGAGAAAATGGCAGTGAGTTGATGAGCTGGCAGCAGAGTCTCTGCCACTCCATGCAAATGAGAACACAGTCGGTTTGTTACTAAATCTTTAATAAATCTCTAATGTTATGTTCTGCTCCTGACGTCTTTGGCCGGGATGCTGCAGAACATGAACATTTGTCTAGTTGGCAAGCTGATGTTTTTAATTTTGGACAACCAGGGATTCCTAACACAGTGTTTGAGAGCATTTTTACTATCTATGAACGTTCCAGGACACTCTGAGAACATGCAGCCTCTGCAAGGTGTCCAAGCTCATCCTGAAGGCAATTAAACAACATCCAGGACTATGCTGGGGCTGCTTCGACTTAGTGTCCTTTTCACTCACACCCTGAGCTAAAAAATTAAAATTTTGTCTGTATATGTACTTGCATACAAATGTACATCTATCAAAATTCTGAAGCTACACACAAAATATTCAGATAACATGAGCTGATGCTTAAAGGACCCATATTATGCACATTTACAGGTTTCTAATTTTAGCTTTGGGGTCTCCTAGATTATGATGCGGGTCAACATATAATTGTGGTACTTTTTATAACATCTGACAGGTGTCATAGTTGACATTTTTGCTGTTTTCAGGCCTAAAATCAGCATAACCAAACATCACATGGCATTTTAAAGAAAAATTCTTCTGTATATTATATACACAACTGAATAAAATGCAAAGTCATATCTAAATATATTGTATTGTTGACTGTTTTATATGAAATAAGTCAGAAAGCCTTGGAGTCTTCCAGTCTTTTCTTCAGGAGGAAATGACATCATGTGGAGCAGGTCATGTGATCTGGAATTAACACACTTCCTGGAGAGGAGTTTTTGGAACGGAGAACTTAGTGGAAAAGGGATTTAGTTTGTTATTTTGGACTTCAAAAGTCCCTCAATTATAGACTGACCCTTCTGTGCTTTGGTGTTCCAAAAACCTATGAGTTTTTATCATGCATCAGATTTCTGCCACACCTCTTATCACGTTTTGTCTGAAATGCTCAGTTTTAGCTCCTGGTTCAAACAGGCCTCCTCTGAAAGTCGTAGTTCTGACTGGTCAAAAGGGAAGTAACGCTGGTAATCTCTGATCGACTTTGTAGTCGTGTCTTCTGACCTCCGGTCGCGTGTCTCGGACACTCGGGTGAAGAGAGGGGCGGAGCTGTCGACCGATCACTACCTGGTGGTGAGCTGGATCCGCCTACAGGGGAAGAAGCTGGTTAGACCTGGCAGGCCCAAGCGTATCGTGAGGGTCTGTTGGGAACGGCTGGCGGAACCCTCTGTTAGGAGTGACTTTAACTCCCACCTCCGGGAGAGCTTCTCAAAGATCACGAGGGAGGTGGGAGATATAGAGTCTGAGTGGACTTTGTTCTCCTACTCCATTGTCGATGCGGCCGCTCGGAGCTGTGGCCGCAAGGTCGCTGGTGCCTGTCGTGGCGGCAATCCCCGAACCCGGTGGTGGACATCGGAGGTAAGGGATGCCGTCAAGCTGAAGAAGGAATCCTACCGGGCCATGTTGGCCTGCAGGACTCCTGAGGCAACTGAAGGGTACCGGCAGGCTAAGCGTGCTGCAGCCCGGGCGGTCGCAGAGGCAAAAACTCGGGTCTGGGAGGAGTTCGGAGAGGCCATGGAGGAGGACTATCGGTCGGCCTCGAAGAAATTCTGGCAAACCGTCCGGCGCCTCAGGAGGGGGAAGCAGTACCTCACCAGTACTGTTTACAGTGCGGGTGGGGAGCTGTTGACCTCGACTGGGGACGTTGTTGGACGGTGGAAGGAATACTTCGAGGATCTCCTCAATCCCGCCGTCACGTCTTCCGGAGAGGAAGCAGAGACTGATGATGCCGGGGGAGACTCGCCCATCACCCAGGCTGAAGTCACTGAGGTGGTTTACAAGCTACCCGGTGGCAAGGCTCCGGGGGTGGATGAGATCCGTCCTGAGTATCTGAAGTCTCTGGATGTTGTGGGACTGTCCTGGTTGACACGTCTCTGCAGCATCGCGTGGCGGTCGGGGACGGTACCTCTGGACTGGCAGACCGGGGCGGTGGTCCCTCTGTATAAGAAGGGGGACCGGAGGGTGTGTTCCAACTATAGGGGAATCACACTTCTCAGCCTCCCTGGTAAAGTCTATTCCAGGGTACTGGAGAGGAGAATCCGGCCGATAGTCGAACCTCGGATCCAGGAGGAGCAGTGTGGTTTTCGTCCTGGTCGCGGAACACTGGACCAGCTCTATACCCTCCAGCAGATCCTCGAGGGTTCATGGGAGTTCGCCCAACCAGTCCACATGTGTTTTGTGGACTTGGAGAAGGCGTTTGACCGTGTCCCTCGGGGTGTCTTGTGGAGGGTTCTGGGGGAATATGGGGTTCGGGGCCCTTTGTTAAGGGCGGTCCGATCCCTGTATGACCACAGTAGGAGTTTGGTCCGTATAGCCGGCAGTAAGTCGGACCTGTTCCCGGTGCGCGTCGGTCTCCGCCAGGGCTGCCCTTTGTCTCCGGTTCTGTTCGTTATCTTTATGGACAGAATTTCTAGGCGCAGTCAGGGGCCGGAAGGAGTCCGGTTCGGGAACCACAGGATCTCGTCTCTGCTGTTTGCAGATGACGTTGTCCTGTTGGCTTCATCGAATCAGGACCTTCAGTGCGCACTGGGGCGGTTCGCAGCCGAGTGTGAAGCGGCCGGGATGGGGATCAGCTCCTCCAAATCCGAGGCCATGGTTCTCGACCGGAAAAAGGTACTTTGCCCCCTTCAGGTCGGTGGGGTGTCCCTCCCCCAAGTGGAGGAGTTCAGGTATCTCGGGGTCTTGTTCACGAGTGGGGGGCGGATGGAGCGAGAGATTGACAGACGGATCGGTGCAGCGTCTGCAGTGATGCGGGCGTTGTATCGGACTGTTGTGGGGAAGAAGGAGCTGAGTCAGAAGGCAAAGCTCTCGATTTACCGGTCGATCTACGTTCCCACCCTCACCTATGGTCATGAAAACTGGATCATGACCGAAAGGACAAGATCGCGGATACAAGCGGCCGAAATGAGTTTCCTCCGCAGGGTGGCTGGGCGCTCCCTTAGAGATAGGGTGAGGAGCTCGGTCACCCGGGAGGAGCTCGGAGTAGACCCGCTGCTCCTCCGCATTGAGAGGAGCCAGCTTAGGTGGCTTGGGCATCTGTTTCGGATGCCCCCTGGACGCCTCCCTCGGGAGGTGTTCCAGGCACGTCCCACTGGGAGGAGACCCCGGGGAAGACCTAGGACACGCTGGAGGGACTATGTCTCTCGGCTGGCCTGGGAACGCCTCGGGATCCCCCCAGACAGTTTGGAGGAGGTGTGCGTGGATCGGGAGGTCTGGACATCACTGCTGAGAGAGCTGCCCCCGCGACCCGACCTCGGATGAAGCGGAAGAAGATGGATGGATGGATGGATGGATCTCTGATCTATCAGTTTATGCATCAAGATATTTCATTATGGGAAGTGGCTTTTGTGTGGAAGCAGTTCATTCTTTTTTAGAGTTCATGCAAAACTAGCTACTTATGCTAATGTTTTACGTAGTGATGTAAACAGGTAACAATAGAAAAGCCTGAATTTCAAAAAAGGTGAAGAGAAAATGATTTTCTTTGGGAGAGAATAACTCATTTTGGCATGGACTATGACGTGTACAATCACATTCCTTTAAACTGGACAGACAGAGAGCTCTCTAACTGTTCTGATGTGCTGTTCAATGTTTCATGCACTAAATGTTGTCTGCATGCCAAAGCACGGTCCCAAAGACGTGCAGTTCTGTCCCATTTTGTCCCATCGTGCCCTTCGTTTATGGATGAGATGACAATAAAAAACAACTTGACTTGATCTGACTTGTAATTTTTTCTGCTTCAGTTAACAAAGAATCACCGAGAGGAAATAGGAAACTCCTGACAGGAAGTCATTTGGCCGTTACAACACTATGCAGATAATCTGCCTGCTATATCACATTATAATTCCACAGTTGTGATTTTATCTTCCTCTGGCACTTTAAAATCAGATGGTTGTGTTTTATAACGGCTTTACTGGATCATTTACATAAAAAAGGTAACAACTTGAAACAAGGAAGTTTGATTCAACCTATAAAACTCATGAAACATGTGAATGCTCCTTGCAAAGCAGTGGTGTGGACGTCTGTGAGGGGAGGGAATGGTGGTGGGTCGACGATCTGCTGCCACTTGATGGAAATGAATCCTGAACTGGTCGGTTTGTGTGAAATCGTCGACATCCCAGTCTGCCCAGAACACTTCTTGCTGTCGCTGTGTGCTGAACATTTGTCAGCTTGGCAGACTTCCTCTTGGGCTCGCTCTTCCAGCATGGCATTGTTTTGGAGAATCATTTTTGACAGTTTTGCTTTAGAATGCATCGGGGAGTTTATGGGAGATGAGATATGGCAAAAGCAGTTTAGAAGAAGAGTGCAAAAGTGATTAGGGATGCCATTGTTAAAATGTAGCGCCTTGATCTAAGCCCAAGTGTCTTTGGGCGAAACAATGAATTCCTACCAGTTTCAGTCATGCCTCTCAGCAGCAGAACAGACGAGTTGAGTGTTGACAGCGTTTCACGGCATCTATTCATGTTTTATTTCTTCTTTCCTTTAATTCATTTATTGTTCTTGCAGCATTCCAAACATGAGTCGTGCAACAGATCGTGTCAGATCATCTGTTTTGGACGTTTATAAGAGACTGACTCTTATTATTACTATTATTCCAGATTTTCCAATACAGCTTTCCCACATGTCTTAGGTTTTATAGGTTCCAGTAGTGAAACACTGGCTGGATAAACAGCAAGAACAAAAAAAACAAAGTCGTAAAATGTCGCTTGAGATCTAAACACAGCCGCACTGCTGCCTATTCATGCCGTTATCCAGTCAGTCAGTCATGCTGCAGTGATGTTTAAAATCATGGAAATACAGGTCAGCAGCTTAAATACTTGGTCTCCCTGACTTTGACAATGGAGCGATTGTTGTTTGGGCTGATTGTGCTGGTTTCAGTATTTCTGAAACAGATTTTTATACACAGTAGTCTCAAGAGTTTACTCTGAGAAAAACAAAAACCTTCAGTTCTGCACATTTCTGATGAGAGAGGTCAGAGGTAAACGGTTCGAGCTGACAGAGAGGCTAGAGTAACTCAGATAACCACTTTTTACAACTACAGTGCGCCGAAAAAAGCATTTCAGAAGGCACAATATGTTGAACCGTGAGCCGGATGGGTTACAGCAGCAGAACATTACATCAGGTTCCACTCCTGTCAGCCAAAAGCAGAACTACAAGGCTGCAGTGAGTCAGCTGAAGAAGTCTGCTCTGATGATGAATCCTAATTTCTGCTGAAGATGCAGATGGTACGCTCAGAATCTGGCATCGACAGCCTGGATCCAGTGACCCGGCTTGCCTTGTGTCAACAGTCCAGGCTGGTGGTGATGTGATGGTGTGAGGAATCAGTCACCAGATCTGGATACGATACAAATCCTCTGGGATGTGGAGGAACAGGAGATGCACTGCATGACTGTGTAGCAGACAAACCCGACAATCTGCACAAAATTAGGCTCCGGTGCAACTAAACTGCATTCTCAATTACATTCTAAAAGAAACATTCTGTAATTTTGTTTGCAAATAGATGTAATTTCTTATTTGTCACATCTGGAAAGATGGCCAGTTTGAAAGAGCAAACAAAGTGCAAGTTTGTGTCATAAACCAGAGGCTGGATGTTCACCAGAATGAGCAGAGTGTCCGTGCTATGAGGAACGAAAGACCCTCAGTGTCTGCATTCATCTTTGTTTTTGTTGTTATTTTCTTTAACTCACTTTTTTAAGCACAAAAAAACTGAGCAGCTTGGTTGAGAAAAGCATGCTTTGTTAGACACATTTACACATTAGACACAACTCCTGGAAATCACACCTCACCAACAAGTCGCTATACGGCTCACATCCACGCTGGTCAGCCATCATTAGACAACCAGCCCTGGACGGACATGTGGTGAGACATTATGGAAACCTGATACTATCAGAAGGGCTGGCAGGTCGAGCACAACATTAACCCTTTAAGCTTCAGTCAATTCCAGCCGTTTTCAGTACAAAAAATCGCTAATATTCTATTTTTAAATAAAAAAAATTACGAAAAATACAGGGAATATTGGACGGGCATCACGAGGTGCATTTCCTTGAAAACGACCGATTCGTGGATTTTATACCGACTTCAGGACATGTTTTGGATAAAATATTTTACTGGCTTGTTCATCTGGATGTAAAAGGTTGGATTATGGCCGTTTTTTGTGGAATCTTTTTTTTTGTGTGTAATAATAAACCCGGAAATGTGAGTCGCGCTGTGTGCGTTGAAGCCGTGTATAGAGAACGGATGGATGAATACTCGTTTTTGTCGGACAAATGTGTTTTTCTCACCCGCTGTAGTAATCGCATCTGAAAGTGGTTTATACCGGTGGATTCATGAGAATCTAAGCTTTCCATCGGCGTATAGTGTTTGTATAATCGTGTTTGCAGCCGTCGGACATTCTTGAAATTCCTATGCAAATTAGTAGGTGTACCGCCGGCGGTACACCTACGACGCACTGAAGCGTAAAGGGTTAAGGAAGGTTCTAGAAGAAGACAAGGTTCTAGAAGAAGTCTAGAAGACAAAGAACTTTTGACTGCAAAATGTAATAAAGAATGCAGTTTAGTTACAGAGGAATGTAACTTTGTGGAGACTGGGTTGAAAGTTGCAGAAAATCTGTAACTCAGTCCTGACAAGATGTAGCAAAATCAATTGTGTGAACACCTACAAAGGAATAATTTGTTTGAAATGTTTCAGTCAGGCTTCAGAGTGCATCATAGCACAGAAACAGCTCTAGTGAAAGTTACTAATGACCTTCTCATAGCATCAGATAATGGACTAGTCTCTATACTTGTTTTGTTAGATCTTAGTGCAGCGTTTGACACAATCGACCACAAAATTTTATTACAGCGTCTAGAATATTCAATTGGCATTAAAGGGACAGCACTGGATTGGTTTAAATCCTACTTATCAGATAGGTTCCAGTTTGTGCATGTCAACAATAACTCTTCTGAGCAGACTAAAGTTAATCACGGAGTTCCTCAGGGTTCTGTCTTAGGACCGATACTTTTCACATTATACATGCTTCCTTTAGGCAATATTATTAGGAAGCATTGTATTAACTTCCATTGTTATGCAGATGACACACAATTGTATTTATCTATGAAGCCAGATGAAACTGATCAGTTAGCTAGACTGCAAGATTGTCTTAAGGACATTAAAACCTGGATGACTTTTAACTTCCTACTGCTAAATTCAGACAAAACTGAAGTCATTGTATTTGGCCCCAAACATCTTAGAAACTCGCTTTCAAAGCAAATAGTTACTCTGGATGGCATCACATTGGCCTCCAGTACTACTGTGAGGAATCTTGGAGTTATTTTTGACCAGGACATGTCCTTTAACTCACACATAAAGCAAGTCTGTAGGACTTCCTTTTTTCACCTGCGTAATATTGTAAAAATCAGGAACATTCTGTCTCAGAGTGATGCAGAAAAATTAGTTCATGCTTTTGTTACTTCCAGGCTTGACTATTGCAATTCCTTATTATCGGGTTGTCCAAATAGCTCTCTCAAACATCTACAGTTGATCCAAAACGCTGCTGCGAGAGTACTGACAGGAGTTAGCAAAAGAGATCATATTTCCCCTATACTTGCTTCTCTTCACTGGCTTCCTGTTAAATCCAGAATAGAATTTAAAATCCTTCTTCTGACATATAAAGCTCTTAATAACCAATCTCCATCATATCTTAAAGATCTGATAGTACCTTATTATCCTAGTAGAACTCTTCGCTCTCAAACTGCAGGCTTACTTGTTGTTCCTAGAATTTCTAAAAGTAGAATGGGAGGCAGAGCCTTCAGTTATCAGGCGCCTCTCCTGTGGAACCTGCTCCCAGTTTGGGTTCGGGAGGCAGACACCCTCTCTATTTTTAAGACCAGGCTTAAAGCGTTCCTTTTTGACAAATCTTATAGTTGGGGCTGACTGGGTGACCCACAGAGGTTCGGCTTGTGTCTTCATTGTACAGCTGACTCCTTCTTGGACGTCCCTTCGTTCTGCCCCTAGTCATGCTGCTATAGGCCTAGGCTGCTGGGGGACTTTTCTTGACGCACTGAGCCCTTCTCTATCTACCTTTACATTTAATATGTATACCGTTATTGCAGTACATTCACTCTGTTTCCCCCTGTGCTATTTCTCCGAGTGTCCCTGGTCCCAGAGCTGGATGCTTCAGATCTGCGGTCGATGTTCCACCAGCTGGTCCAGTCTCCACCATGTCCACTGTGGGATGCTGCTACTGACCTTCCACCAGCCCTCTGCTTCCAATTCCCTTTTTCCACGAGTCAACTCTGCATCGCCTTCAATATACTGTTATGCTAACTTACATACTGTTTGAATTTTACTGCTAGCTATATAAGGAGTATGTTTAATGTCAGAGCCGTACATCATCAGAGTAAACTATGAGTCAGTTTTCAATGTTAGCTTATACTTTGTCTGTGTCACATATCCTGTCATGCATGTATTCAAATGTGTGTTGTGTTTTCCTTGCTTTCTCACCCCTCCCTCTTCTCCCATCCCTCCCCCTTGCCCTCTTCTGTCCTTCTCAACCCGCCCGGCCAGCAGGCAGATGGGTCCCCCCTATTTAGAGCCGGGTTCTGCTCGAGGTTTCTTCCCTGTTAAAAGGGTGTTTTTCCTTGCCACTGTCGCCTTTGGGCTTGCTCTGGGGGTCAGGCATATGGGTTCTGTAAAGCGTCTTGAGACGATTTGACTGTAATTGACGCTATATAAATAAAATTGAATTGAATTGAATTGAAAATCTCAGAAGAATGGTTCCACTGGTGTTTTTTAAGAACCAAATTGTCTCTTCCTCTATCAAAGTCCTCTGTAGCTGTGTTTCCATTACCCTTAGATATGCGCAAAATGTAAATAGCGCAATAAAAAACTGGTAATGGAAACACCTGAATTTCAAAAAAGGACTAAAATATCGCTAAAAAGTTTTTACGCTCTCATGAGGTGGTTTTTCAGACGTTTCGATATTGAAAAATATCACAAAAGCGCAATGGAAACACGTTTCCCGCAATTCTACGTCACCGGACGTGACGTACCTGGTCACATGACCAGTTCTCTCGGAGTAAACATGGCGCGGTACGTGTGGACAGAAGAGGAGACCGAGACTTTTCTTGCCATTTATCCTGAGAAAAACATCACTGCCATACGAGACAGCAAACAGCAGAGGAATGCAGAATGTTAGAAGGAGATAGAAACAGAAATGAGGGAGAAAGGGTTCGACATCGAAATCTCGCGGGATGATATTTTACGAGAGTTACGATGCTTCTGCCCAGAACAACCTTCAATGGAAACACGTTCAAAGCGCAAATATACTTTGTCGGAATTTTAGAAATATCGCTTTTATTTTGCGAAAAACTGTAATGGAAACCCAGCTAGTGACAGCATTAATGTAGCATGCCATCCTTTATGCAAAAAGTACTGAACTGTAAATGTGTCCAGCATAACTACAGCACCTACTCACAGCTATAGGGAAGTTTATGGCCGAGTAGTTCTAACTTTTAGAATGTGATGCTGCTTGTCTTTTTCCACCCTTACATGTCTGACATATTTACAACACTTCTATTTAAAGAACAAAAGTCTTCAGCCACCAGTCCTATCAACCTGCTGTTTTCTGCCCATAGACAACAAAACATGACACAAAGCCATGATCTAAGTGTCTATTGTTCTCGGTTAAATGACTAAAAATCCAAAGTGAAGCGCAGCGGTATGTTTCCCACTGGTTTGATCAGGTTGAGGGCTGTTGTTTCTCTACATGCCGTGTTTTTCAGACCAGGCTTCTGCTCTGCCTCCGGCTTTCAGGAGTCTCTGCCACCCAAGTATGATTGGACAAAAGCTTCTGCTACAAGATGCAGTGCACTGGTCGTACGCTTGGAGCGAGAAAAGGCATGCAGAGGGAACAGAATCTAAATTTGAGTTGGTGAGTATGTCAAGAAATATTATGTAGTCCCCAGGCTACTCTGGCACAGAAAAATAGAAGGAAGAGAATCCTCACTTTCACATGAGATATTCACTAGTGAATCATCGGGAAACAATCTGCTCCGTCTAGATCGAACAAAATCATGACTGATATGAATAGATACGGAGTGTGTGTCATTCAAGAGAGTCACACCAACTCAGACCTGCTTTTCTCGACTACTTGGCATCTGTTTCTGGTTCATATTCTTACTTTTCCTCTCAGGCTTTTTTCTCAGACAGTGGAAGAGGAAAATTTAAGCTGATTACAGTTATGATTATGTGCACAAGTGGTTTTCCCAGAATAATTGCAAATGACCTGTACCAGAAACTCTCCAGTACTTGCAGAGTACAGAGCTCCATCACGAGTGACTTATTCTGAATGGTATGAGGAAAATCAATAATGCAAAAAATATGTAAGCAAAGTAAAAGACATTTGCTGCCAACACAATGAGCCAAATAATCAAGGAGTCATTGAGAACGTAGCAACACTGAAAGGAAAACTTGGCCAGTTTGTCGGTTCAAGAACTTTTAATTTACAGGGTCAGCTCCCACACAGCCCACATGCACATTTTTAGTTACCACTTGTGGAATTGCACATAGAAAAGGCTTTAAGATATTAAATTCAGAGATTTGTGGTGCTCGATGTCATTTCTGTTGCTCAACGTGCAAAAAAAAAAAAAAAAAAAACTGTTAAAAAACCCAACAGAAAACTACAGAGAACAACTTGGGATAATCTACAGAACTCACTGTAAATGAATCATATCTGAAAACAGATAGAGTCTAAACGATGTGTACTAATGCTGACAACGCTTAATGAAGATAGAAGCCACTAGAGGTCCAGAGACAAGGGAATGTTTGATTTAAGGTTTGGAGTATCTGGTGAGAAAAACTATACTTCTAACAGTACTGACAAGCATCACATTAAAAGCCACAAACACATTATTTGATCTTTTTGTGAAAATGTTCTGACATGACGGCAGAATGTACGTTAAACCGAGGACCAGCACCTCAAGAGCCCAAGACACTGAGGCAACATCCAAACTCCTGAAGATGGAAGTGCTTCAACAAAAATGATCCTTAGAGGCCTGACCCCATAACCGGAAGGACTTTATTTATTTAACCTTTATTTTACCAGGTGAGTTAGTTGAGAACAAGTTCTCCTTTTCGATAACGACCCGGTCGACATGTTGGTGTCTGCACCTTGATGGGATGGAGCTGGTTTGGCAGCACAACGGGGTCTACACAACAGCAGACGAGTGGTTTTTATGCCATTTAAGTGAGAAAAGTTGCATCAGGATTGGACTTATGTGGAGACATGAAGAGACATTTTCTGTACCATGGTGAGAAGCCAGTAAAAGTAAAATATCCTTCAGTAACCATGGCAACATTCTATTTACTGCTGAAGAATACACAGAACAATAGATGCCACCTGGGGTTCTGTTGCAATTAGAGACACAAAGCTTGGAATACCTGTTGCCTCTTGTGTAAAGTCTGAAAACTTTCAGCCCCAGTTCTGTTTGTCCACTTAAAAGTTGTAGAAAGTTTTCCCAGCACACCTCTGTTTGAATGCATCTCATAACCTAATAATGCGGATGTGCTGCTGCACCTGTTGGACCACCGGTGGGAATTATTATGCGCTGCTTTCATCTCCTTTAATCTTCCATCCATTTAGCGGTTATTTATTATGTAACCAATTAAACCCTCGGTAGCATGCGGGCTGCACCACGTCGAGGTCTCCTGCAAGGGGAAATCCAACAATCTGAATGCAAATGATCGCGTCTGGTGTCCGAGCCACTTAGCGCTCATCTGGGAGGCGGTGGGCTCAAATGAACAACATCAAGAAACACGTTGGAAATCAGCCTGCCTTGATCAGAACCAAAACAGACTCCCAGGATTCTACTAGAATAGTCCGTTTATGATCAGAACTTCACAGCAGATAAATGGAAACTAACTGACTTACTTGAAACTTAATTTCAACAAAGTCAGACAAACAACTGACATGGTTAAACCAGAATCCAAAAATTCCAGGACTGGGGCAAATATAACCAGATAACATTAAAATAAAAATACAGAATTAAAGTGAAATATGAGGAAAACACAACAGAGAGAGAAATGGCTACACTATATAATATATTCTACAAGAGGTTTAGCAGTTATCTCAAAGTCCATAACCTTCAGATCTTGACATGTCAAATGGAAAGGTAAGCAGTGAAGAGAGGCTGATTATTTACACCTGAGCAGCTGCATTTTGTACCAACTGAAGATGTGAGTTACATAAATCTATGCAGGATGAAGTAAAAAGCATGACTGACCTTCCTTCTCAAGGCAAGAAAAAATAAATAAAAGACCTGATCTCTGAGATGCTCTGTAACTGATAAAAGCATGACCGGATGTTTGTAATTTGATTTTTAAATGAGAGTTCTCGATCGAAAATGAAACCCAGACTTCTGGCAGGTGTTTCTGCAGAAACAATACAGACTTTAAGGGACCAAAGGGAAGAATTTGTATTTGATTTTTGAGACATCCAGCTCTTTATTTACTTCTTTTGAACTAAAGAACGATGAGAATAGTTTTGCCACAGGCCTGATCATGTGTTTTAATCAAGCATTTATCGGCTAAATAATTAAAACTTTAAATGTATAGTGAAGCTACAGTTGCCATACATGCCTGTCTGAAACCCAAACCTCTACTTATTTCTATTTCGTGTCAAACTACGTCCTGCTTTGGCACCAAACTGTGCCCCAGAATAGCTGCATACAAAACCTAATTTGTAGGAGAGTGAGTTGAGCAGATAAGTAGCAGCGCTGCAGAAGGACATGGGCCAGCCTGAACCACAGCAACGAGCCCAGAGTAACATGAATATTAAATTAAAGAAAGTCCATTCAAACTGAAGCATGCTTGAGAAAAGAAAAAAAAAAGGCTTCTACTATGTCCCATGCTTAGACTCCCACGCTTTTACACAAAAGCAATAATGCAGCGGTCCAGAAAATATATTAAGAACCAAAATAAAATAAACTCTTATAAATTCCTTTAAGCCTTTTTTCGGTACCCAGAGAGGATGTGGGAGGCCACGGGAGAGAAAGAGGGAGGCTGGAAGAGGAAGGGAGTGACAGAGGTAGTGTGTGTGTGTGTGTGTGTGTGTGTGTGTGTGTGTGTGTGTGTGTGTGTGTGTGTGTGTGTGTGTGTGTGTGTGTGTGTGTGTGTGTGTGTGTGTGTGTGTGAAGGTGAGAGGAGGAGGAAAAACATTTCCTGTTCTTTACTGTCCAAAGACGGGAGGTAATAAACACACTTACAGGCTCTGGCTGCAGACTGTGAGTGTGTGTGGGGAGTTGGCATCTGGCATCCAGCACTGGGACGTAAAAAATGTACAAAAGGGAGGTGCAATCTCACACACACACACACACACACACACACACACGAGCTTCTGCACTCCTCCGTACACACTCCTGACAGCCGCTGAGGTCGGCCTGCGGGACTCGGAGCGGTGCTGAAGCTCGGCTGAACTCTTGCACCAAACTTCAAACGCAGCCGGCCGCTGTTTGCATGTTTTAGCCCATTCACTGCCAGTCACCCGTGCTTTGTAATATGATGACTTTCCAAAGCATCCCATGCTGGTTTAGAGCTTGATGAAGCTGTTATTCAATCTTCCAGACGGCTCCTGCTTTCAGGTCACGTCAGCACATATTCTAGTTGTGTCCTGTTTATGTATTTATATTTTCAGTCAATTACATCCCAATGCAACTAAACTGGACTCTAAATTATATTTTGAAATAAATATAATTTGTGATGTGGTGAAAAAGGCGGTGGGAAAAGTCTGTAAGGAGGCAGGATTATGGCATAAAGTAGCGACCAGAGTTTCACCCAAAACACCAGAGTTTGTGTCCTGTGATGGACCACAGGAAATCAGTTTCTGTTTTCTGTCGCTGTTTACTTTTGGTTTTTGTTTGCTAGTTTTAAGCACAGAAACTGCAATTCAGTTTCCAAACATGTAACTGACACCTTTATGATAGAAGCTTGACTAAATCATGTTGTTGAAATGAGGAAACATGTCACAGATTTGGACCTTTTACAGCATCTTTGAAGTGTCACTTCTAAAGTCCATCCTATCTCTGACTGGTTGAAGCAGTGAAGCAGTAAAATACACGGCGAGGAAATGTTGGTTAGAACTGTATTTGGAAAATGTTGCAAACAAACATAATCTTTTTTCCCTCCAAACATAATTGAAAATGCATTCCAGCTGTATAGGAATGTAATTTTGTGGAGTCTGGGTTGTAATGTTCCATAACAGTAAAAACAATTCTTTTTTTATCTTCAGACAAGCTGTTGTTGATACATTCATGTGTCTTGAAATATAATTCCATTCTTAGCTAAATGCACAGTTTCATAACACTGATTTGCTGCCCAGCGTTGGCTCTTCCAAACCGTCAACAATTGGCTGCTGTTGGACTGGAACAGACTTCATCTGCTGCTTTCTTCATAATTAGGTGTTTGTTTGTCATTACATAATAAAGACGCGCTGTTCTACAGCACTAAGATTCTGGATGTGTATCAGAATGTCTAAAAATATGGATCCTGAGATGAAGCTGGTCAGTGAACCTGACATGAAACTCTTTTTTTGATGTAGCACAGTTCTAAATAATCCTGTATTCTGTGTTCTTGTTTTGTTTTCCACCCATTGCATCATGAGCTAAATGCACAAATCCATCACACCGTTTCACTGCCCAGTGCTGGCTCTTCTAAACTGGAACAAGCTTCATCTGCTTCATTTTTCAAGATTAGACTCGCTGCTTTTCTTTCTAGTTAGATAATGATGAACAATTGCTAAACAAAACTCAATTTGTGGCTCTCAATCAGAGTGATTTTAATTATAGATCCTCAGATGAAGTTGATCAGCGAGTCTTTGTCAAGAAGTCTCAAAATAGTTTAAACTCTCTGTTTTTGATGCAGTTGAGCTCTAATTTGTTCTCTGACGTGTTTGCCACGTTTCCACAAAGTGCACCCATCATAGCATATACATACATACATATACATACATACATATACATACATACATGCACACACATACACACACACACACACACACACATACATACATACATATATATATGTGTGTGTGTGTGTATGTACACAAAGTTCTCAAAGTTCTTTTGCCGTAAGTTGGAACTCTGGAGAAAATGCAACAAAGCCGTTTTGTGCATCACGGTATCGATCAGTTCTTCATAAAAGACATGAATACCAACGACTTTCATGCATGAATGAATCATTTTACTGGAAGAAAACAGAACATATTGACCTGTTTTTACAACTTGACCTATGTTTGTCGGTGTTTCGCTCTGTTCTGAGCATTTTATTAGATCTAATTTTACTTCCATGGTGTGTTGCCCTTAAGGCAGAATAGACCCTGTGCACATCAAAATGCTAACTTCCGGGTTCTTACAGGTCCTTCCGGAGGCTATTTCACAGCATGGATAACATGGAATCAAAAAAGAAAAACACTGTTTTCTCGGCAAAACAAAAAATCAGATTTCAGCGTGTTCAAGGTCGATATGGGAGGTACTGTAGTGTACCATTATGTTCGGCTTCTGGTGTTTATAACGGTTCTATAAGCCTTCACCGTTTTCCAAAAGACCGGCATTTGCGGGCTCAGTGGATTGCCAAAATTAGACGAAAAAAAATGTTTCACACTGAGATGAGGATCGGGAATATTAGTGCATAGTCACTGATCAAACAGCAAATATCTGATCAACTATAACAACAATCCGTGCACTCTTCAATCATTTGTTATTCCGTTTTTACATCTAATCAAACATAGAGGAAATCCAAGCATTTGTCATTTTGTTCAAACAAAACTACAAATATAAAATGTCTTGCTGAACTCGGCTAAGTACCAAAGACTAAAGCGTAAAGTGGATTCTAGTAGCTAACTAAGCAAAAAATAGTAATGTATAAATACTAGAAAATAAAATGATAAGGTACATGTTTGGAAGCCCTACAGTTAAGCTAGCGCTAGTTATGTAGGATGCGATGCCACTTACCTTCAAAGTTATATATGTACTGGGATATAAAAAATCTGAATCCCTTTTCCCGTTTGCTTTGAGGAGCTGACGAAAAATCATCATCGAGACGATAAACATCGTCAACAGAAATTTTAGGCAAGTTGCCTAGGCATCTGGAAAAGTAAAGTGTACTGCTGGCTTCTTCCATTTTGACAGCGCTGTAAGCGGGACCAGAAGTAACTGTAGCACCCGCAGTTTTTCAACCGGAACTAGCACATGCTATCATGCAGAGGGTCTATTATCTATGTACTTTTATTTTGAAAAGGTTATTGTCTTATCTCTTTAGGCAAAGATAATGAATGAATCTTAGCAGAACCCCTGATCTAAATACATGTGACTCAGCTGATGTGGCCCAAAGCTGACTCACTGTATAATGCATGTGACACGAGTCCATCACCGTCAGAGATGTGTTAAATCTAAGAATCTAACCCTGGTGCTCTCAGCTGTACCCTTGATGCTTTCTTCTCCTCTCTTTCCTGTTCTGTTTCTTCTATAAAACCCACTCGCTTCCCCACCAAATGTGTCACTAATGGAGCGTGACAATAAAAGGACAAAAATGACCCAAAAATTGTCCATCGGCGCATGGACGATATTTCTACAGAGAGGAGGAAACTATAAAAGGTTTTCAGCACCATTTCTGCCGTCATAAAAATGAGTTTTTAAACACAATGACCTTCACTGAAATATAACGCTTGATTATGATTTTAAAGCATCATCTATCATGACGGAACACGACAGGGCACGTCCTGCTTCCACATTCACACACTCCATCACTGTGTCAGTCTGGTGTCATCTGGACATTTCAAACCAAACCTGCTTCAGTCCTTGGTTAGCTCCTAACGTCAGACCTCCAGATCACCGTGCTAATGCCACATTCTCCCTCCAGAGTTCCTCTCACAGCCATTCAGGCCAAACATGGAGCAGTAATACGAATCAATCTGAAGTGCCCTCTCCCTCTCTGAGTACTTTCTATTTCTGGGACCAGTACAATAAAATCCTTTCCCTCTCATAATTTTTTTTTCTGTCCTCAAGGGAACAACTTGCCCTTGAATTGATTTTAAGTTAATAAAGCTGACCGTATAAAAGGCCGTGGTGTGATGGCTGTAAAGGTGGAGGAGGGTGAAGGAAGTCCTGCTTTATGTGATGCTGGGATTCTTCATTCAGGATGGATGGTTTGGTTATAGGAGGGAGAGGATGCTGGGAGTCAAAGTATGAAAACTAGCACTAATTCAGAGCACTATATCCCAGTAGAAACTGTACAATAGCACAAAATGTCATTTGCACCGCTCCTGTTCCCACCAATAAAAGGTCTAGTTAAATATTCCAGTAATACTCAGTGACATTGTTTTAAAATGTAAAGTTAAATCAAAAATCAAACATGCATCATTTGAGCCAGAAATAATCTGACATGTCTGTCAAAACACTGCACATAAGCTACTGCATGTAGGAAACTGAAACCTGAAATAACTGCAAAATTTTACTTTTTTTTTGCAGATCAAGCAAACAAGATATGATGTGATTAACCCTGTAAAACCCACAACATCAGCTTATTTGTTCTATTATTATTTTCAATTTTATATATATATATTGTTCTTCTTCTTCTTCCATTTTATTCATTCATTTATTTAATTTTTTTCTATTTTTGGATCTTGCAGGGTTAAGACGTGATTCTGAGACGTGTTTTTTGGCAGGTTTTCTTCCCTTTGTGCCGCTGTTTTCAGATACAGTAACTGGCTGCTGGCAGTTGTTTTATTTTGACCAAACAGACATTGAAATAGGCAAATTATTAATAAATAAGCCCATGGATTTTTACCCTTTATGCCAATGCTAATTCTGTTTGGAGGTTTGGTTTGACAGTTATTCACAAGTATAATACAAGTTCTGGTGTAGTGCAGAATTCCTGGATGAGCAGAGCAGGGTTAGGGTTAGACAGACTGACCTGTCTGCAGGCACTGGTTTTTAGTAAAAATGAAACTTCAACAAACCAAAAATCCATTTTTTTAACTACAAATGGTTCAACTAGACCTTTCCAAAAGCGCCAATTGCCTGTTTGTGCAAGAAAGTGTTAGCAACAAAAAATAATACTTAATTTACCCGTACTTCATGGATCTGCATACAGCTCTGTGTACATTTTAATTTGTTTTCCTGTTGTTTGAATTGCTCATAAGTTCAAATACATCACGAGAAAGTGCAGCACTGGAGCTTTGTAATGTTGATGGTCACATTTAATCGCACTGGTGTTACAAAAACAGATCAAACTTCTGCTAAGCTGTCTCATATATTTATATATTTAACGCCTTACTGCTGCTTTCCTTAAATTAATCACTTCCTGCTGATACCAGTCACCTCTGTGTGGAACCAAGCCTTGCCAGGTTAGCCAGTTTGGAAACTACAACCAATTTCAGCAGGTCAATATGCCGCTAATTTAAGGCTAATATAACAACACTACAAGATGCAGCATGTATTTGTAGGATTTATAATCACCAAAACAAGAGCTTCAGTGGAAAGATTTGTGAGATTTACCTGAAATTAGAGTAGGACACACAAGGTTAAGACACCAAACAGAGCATGTAGTCTGAACCTGAACTCCTGCATAGATCCATCACCACTACCGCCTGCATTTGTAATGACAGCACTAAAGAGTTCATTTTCTAGAAGCAAATCAACTTCCTTAGTCCTTATAGTGTTAATAGTTTGCTTTCCCGTGCAGCTGAACGCCTCACCCTCACTGACAACTTCATTATAGACCGTAACAGAGCGCCGGTTCAATATTTTCGGCTGCAGCAATCCCCAGAATGGTAATTAATTGGAGAAAGTGCTTCTGGTTCTACATCCACAGCTTTAAATCACAGGCTGTAGGTTTGTCTCAGAATGAGGAAAATACTGTGTTTTGATGTCCATGAGCTCCATTTTTCTGTGTCAAGTAAACTGCAAAAAAAGACGAAGAAGAAAAGGATCAGCCAGGGTGTCGTTGCCCTGTCAGCCTGGCTCTGTAGAGGTCTGGAGCTGTCATACTGTGTCCTCCATTCAGTCATTTCCACTCCCGTCTCACTGCTGAGATGTTTCTGAACATTTCTCTCTCTTTTAATCAATGTGACATCCATTCTTTACTTTCTTCTTTTTGCTCGATTCAGTATGAGACGTATTGACTCTCTGTTTTTATGATTGTCTTAGAATTGTCTCATCACTGTGGATCTATTTTTCCTATTCACTTTTCAGCATTTAGCTAAACACGGTTACATCTGCCACAATTTTAGTAACAATTTAAGTGTCGCCACTTATTCCAACCTGTAACAAAACTACTTTCTTTGCTCTGCTCCTCGTCTCTGGAAGTCATTGCCACCCCACCTGAGAAACATGGACTCATTCCTCCGTATTCCATCTGATGCAAATTGCCATGTCTCTATTGTTTTTACTGTTTCTAATGTGTTCTGTGTATATATGGAAATGTTTGTCTGTACGGTGTCCTTGTGTGCCAAGAAAGGCGTCTTCAAATAAAATGTATTATTATTATTATCATATTGCATCCTTATTCTTCTCCCCTTGCAAAACTATTGCACATGTTGAATCAACAATTTTGCAGGTAACCCAAACCTTGCTCTACAGATCTGTCTTTTTATTCATCTGTTCACTTGAGCTTCTCATCTTTACCCCAGCTTTAAAATAAACATTCAAATGCCTGAAGCCAGCTTGTTCTTGTGCAGAAAAAAACAAAACGAAATGATTTCTGCGGCACTCGTGCCACTTCCAGCCGGCTTGTCAGCACAGACACACACACACACTCACACACACAAACATGCACGAACCTTATTACTCAAATGGATAGATCCTGACAGGCATATCTTTGTCCTCTCAACTCTCCAGAAAGCTGCTAATCTGTTCAAACTATCAGCTTGCAGTGGCTGTTAATTAGCCGCCTTTCCAGTATTCGCTGATTATCTCGGCGTCCTGCCAGTGGGGTTGGTCTTCGATTGTCATCTGCTCTGGAACAGGTGTGTCCCTTTTGTGTGTCTGTCAGAGCATGTGATTGGTGCTTTCCAACGCTTCCCGAGGACTGAGTGGAGGATTTATTGAAAGATGTATGTCTGTATGTGTGGGCTACGAGCTCTGAGTGAACATATTCTTTCAAACCACCTCTGATCATCTGCCTCGCTCTCATAAGTTGCTTTTACTGCTCATTTCTTGCCTTTTTAGTGTCACCTGTCTGTCCGTTTTAACTACATCCTTTGATAACACACCTGACACCCTCTCTCTTTCCTTCTCTCACACTCTCCAGTCTATCATTTACTGATCATTACCCATCTGTTCCTGTCTGGGCCAGACTGAAAGACAGCCTCCATTGAAATGCCCTTTTAGAGTCAAATTAAGCATTCAAGAAAAGACACGGTCCACAGATTACACACCTACATGCTCAGACTGATCCAAATGTATTCAAGTGCAGATTCTGTGCATTATAAGTACAGTGTCAGAATAGCTTAGTTTCATGCATATGTGTGTGTGTCGCAGAAACACACGTTACGTGACAGGTTTTTGTCTTTATTGAAATGTGAGACCAACATATTCATTCACGAAGGTCATCGACAACTGTTAGAATCCAAATTATGGCAAGAACCAATCAGCTAAAGAGAAACAACAGTCCATCATTACTTTAAGAACTGAAGGTCAGTCAGTCCAGAAAACTGCAAAAACTATGAATGAATCCTCAAAGAACCATCTAGGAACTACTCCAAACCCTACGAAGAACCATGTAGAAACTACCCAGGAAGCATCTAGGAACTACCCAGGAATCTACAGGGAAGTCCATCACTACTTTAACACATGAAGGTCAGTCTATCAGGAACATTTCAAGAACTTTGAATGAATCCTCAAGGAACCACCCAGAAACGTAGCATTAACCATCTAGGAACTACCCAGGAACCTACCAGGAACCATCTAGAACTACCCAGGAACCTACATGGACTTTGAATGAATCCCTAAGTGCAGTCTCAAAAACCTTCCAGCGCTACGACTGCTACTGCAGCTCAGATTAGAGCCAGATAAATTCCACCCAGAGTTGTAGCAGCAGACACATCTCTACATCAACTGTTCAGAGGAGACTGAGCAATTAGGCCTTTATGGTCCAATAGCTGCAAGGAAACCACTACTGAGGGAAAGCAACAAGCAGAAGAGATTAGTTTGGGTCCAGAAACACCAGGAATGGACATGAGACCAGTGGAGATCTGGGCTTTGGTCTGAGGAGTCCAAATTTGAGATCTTTGGTAGGCTGTAGCTTCCTATAAATACACATTTAATCACACTGTAACTTTCGACCAAGCGTCCAGTTTATACATAAAGCCTGTAATTGTGCATCAAGCGCCAACACTGTAGAAGCCATAAAGACACACACACAGAAAACTGGATCATAAAATAGAATTATGCTTCAATCTAGAATAGATTTGACACTCAAATGATGTTTTGGTCCACTGCTGGAGTCAGCATATGAAATTTGCACATTTTAGTGATGACTGAAATGTGAATTTTAAGCATGGAGAAATGTAGCCACAGAATTTGTGTAAATCTGTGGCAGGAGATAGTCTTGTATAAATCAGTCATTTCTGCATCTAGCCTCAGGTTGTGGATTACAGCTCCAAACGTTGGTTATCTGTTCAGGATGTCAGTCGGTGATGTTGGCTGTCAGAATGGATTTAAACTTCCCCACCTGATGCATCTCATTCTTGTCATTTCAGCGTGTGCTACTTCAGACTTTCTACAGTGGCACTATTAAGCTCTTTTCAACCCAAGAACGACAGTATTTTTGGCACATGGCAGCCTCATGTTTGCAGCTGAAAAACAGCAGCGAGGTGTTTGGAAATGTTGATCATGAGGCTCATTGTCTGCACACTGCATGCTGATGTTTGCCCTTTGTGGTTGCTTTTTTTTTTTTTTTTTTTTTTTTTAAGTTAAGCAGGAGACAATTCAAAAGGAAGTTGCTAGAGGTACGGACCCGTACCCGTAGCCTGTGGACTACGGATACGGCACTTTCCATTTGCCAATCGGATACGCGAGATCTGGTCACGTGACTCCCGGTAGACGCTAGCGGTACAGACCCGTAGCATCGGTACTACAGGTACGGACCCTAAACCTGACCCTAACACTAACCCTAACCTTAACCTTTGCTTACCTTTCAACAGTTTGCAGTGGTTAGCAGCTTCTTGACTCGCTAGACTCGCGTACGGGTCCGTATCTGTCTGGCAAACGGAAAGTGCCGTATCCGTAGGCCACAGGCGACGGGTACGGGTCCGTATCTGTAGACACTACCAATTCAAAACACGACGTACTGTACATGTAACTTTTTCCATTCGATCGCTGTTTGTGGATACTGTGGACGATCCGTGGACTCCATTGGAATTCCTGATTTCATTAGAGGAATAATTTTACAGAAAAACCCTGCATGTTGTGTCATTTTGTTATCGAGTGCTTGGGAAGGAATGACTCTGTTAAACCTGTCCTGGTGGAACTGGTAGGTAGGTCTGTTTATCTGTAACAGGTTGTCAAACAAGCGGCCAACGGTCCAAAAGTGGTCCTCCAGAGGGTCCAATCCGGCCCTCAAAGTGTAAAAATTACAGAGAAGACATTAACTGCAGATTGTAAATTAGTAAAACTATAAATTTAAAATCATTTTTAGACCATGACAAGTTGTTTGGATCAGAAAGTAAAATACTAGATTGTTCTTTTGTCATTTTGTGTCTCATTCTTGTAATATTTTGTCGTGTTTTTGTTGTTTTTTGTCTTTTAGTCTGACCTGTCGATTTGATCATGAAGTTAATCCTCCATGGTTCAGCTCCAGGTGACTAAATGTTGAGTTCCTTTGCAGACACTCTGTGATCAGGAAGTTATAATGTGGAAATGATAAACTGAGGCTGAATGTTGATGAAACTGAATTTATTTTTCTTCAGAAATTTCAAGTTGTCCATGATATTTTTGATGAAGATAATTCCTTAAATGTGAACATTTTCAGAATGTACTTTTTTTGCACTAAAACAAAGGAACCATGAGGAGTTGTGGTTATTTATAGGTTATCATGCTGTGGTTTTACTGGTCTGGTCCACTGGAGATCAAACTGGACTGAATGTGGAACCTGGACTAAGATGAGTTTGACGCCTCTGATCTATGAGGACGTCTACTACGGATTAAACCTCGAGAGGCACCGCATTGTTTAAAGATTTGTTTACAAGACAACTGCAATGGAGAAACTGAATTTTCATTCTGCTTTCCATTCGTTTTACAGCCCTATGCCATCTCACCAGAAATCAAAATTAACCTTCCCAAATAACCTGTTAATTTGGAGCCGTATGCACAAACGAGTTCATGTAAATCATGATTCGCTCGATCACATGTCCATCTGTCGTCATATTTAGCCCAATCTGCAAAGTGAATGTTGTAAATTGTTGTTGTGCAGCAAAGACTTTTTGCAGTATTTCATTAAACCGAGGAAGCAAGAAGCCGGGCTGCAATCCTTCAGCTTTTGTCAGTTATAATCATTTCTGCAATTCAGTTATGTCCAAGTCATTTTCACTAAATGTGCAGCATTACATTCCTGCTAATATTACGTGGCTGTTATGTCGAATGTAAATCACTCTAACGTCTCTCACTGGGTCGATCTGTCAAACCCAAGAGAGCCCTGGAGCTCGGAAGGCGTTTATTAACAATACCTGCCTCGATCTGAGAGCGAGAGGGAGGGAGAGGGGGGAAAAAACAACAGATACGAGCTAACGTTAGATACAAAAACACACAGAGGAAGAAATAATTGAAATGTAATACAAGAAAAATAATTACAGAGGGAAAGACAAGTGAGGAACGGGTCTCTGGTTTCTCATTCACAATGATGGGGAATTTAATAGTATCCAAACCGGGATTGGGAATTGTGCAAATTACATTCTGCCATGCTGTGACTAACAGGATGCAGTGGGATCGTGAAGGCCTCGTTCTACTTCCACTTGTAAATAACAGTGACCCAGTGAGTCAGGACTGGAAATTAGTGCAGTCAGAACAAATTACAAACCAACGCTCAGACTGCTGCTAGCGTCAGAAGACTGGCTTTAAGGCATTCATCTGCTGTTTCTGGTGACTGCAAAACATCACCGCTGGAAGAGAACTGTGAATCCTAATTTTGATAGCGAATGGGCAAGAAGCAATTTACAGTTTTACAAAGGAGGTCAGAGTTTGCATCTTTTTACAAACTTCCAATTAGTGTTTGCGTTTGAGACTGTCCTCCCGGGGAAACACAAAAACATGAGTTATTCTGGCAAAAGGCTCGAAATTACACCAAAAAAGATTCAACTTTTATCCTCATTGCACAACAAAATGCACATCCAAGCATTCAAACCCCCAAAGTTTGAACTGAGCTATTCTATGCTAGTCAGGATGAGCCTGTAATGGCTAATCCTACCTGTCGATGGGATGTGGGTCTGTGATTACCGTCCAGAGAACAAACAGCAGGTTTTATTTACAGAGGAAGAGCCTGCAGTTGCCAATACAGGGGGTCCTCGATTTACATCGGAGTTCCATTCCAATAGATCAATGGAAGTCGGAACTCGGTCAAAAATGTAAACAAATCCATTCTGTGCAGCATGATATCCATCAGTTCTTCATAAAGTCATGAATACCAACGACTTCCATGCACGTATGAATCATTTTATAGAAGATAACAGAATACTGTAAGAGACTGATATTGTTGTTGATGTTGAGGTTTCAGTGTTTATTGTTCAGTTCCAGATTTACCTGATGTCAGTGAACGTGTCATGTTTAGTTAGCTCACCTCTGATTGGCTGAGAGTCAGCAGTAGAGAGAGCTGCATCACAAACTGGAGCTGAGAGAAAGTAACTCAACTCAAAGCATTAAATAAAGATAATAAAAATCTATTGTTAATATACAAGTCATACAAGTTCATACTATCAAGTATGCGAGTTAGAACTTGACTTATTTGGTAATAAGCATCCTCTTACACCACCTAAAATAAAATATGTTCTTTGCATTGAAATTTTCTTCCGGTCAGGGCAAAAAAAAGACCAAAAACTGCCTATCCCCGTTATTATTCCCATATTTTATTGTAAAAGTGATCTTCCAATGAAGCCAGCTGACTATGCCACATTTTTATAAACAGTTACCAAACAACTCAAATACTATTAACGAATGATATTAATACAACTTTTCCAGATTTAGAAGCAACTACCACACCTCATATTACCTTTTCAGACCACTCTAGTCATCGATGGAACCGCAGATTTCCTTCTGTAGCAGATCATTCTTGCACAGGTAGTACCAAACTCTACGTATCCAGCATTTTCCTAACGGTATTTTTTGTTAAAGAATACACTTGTGTATATTTCTATCTTGGCATATAGTGTCTCCATCTTCAAGCTTGATTTATTGACTGAGATAATTTTGGTTGGCTTCTACTTTTTATTTATTTAGTTTGTTTTCCTGTTCAGAATCACAACAGCAACTTACAAGCATTGATCGTACTGTTGTCTAGAATGGGAATCAGTTTAATTAAGGTTCTATAAATTAAATACTCAACTCAGTGATTGGGAACAGTTTTGGAAAGATGCCTCTGTCCTCAACACCTGAGGAAAGAGGCATCAGACCACTAAATGTCGTGTAGTCTTACAGAATTCCCAGATTACAGCATTCTAGTCTGGCGGCATCTTTCCTGGAGCATCAGCGAGCCAAGCAGCCCTTCACACCAACAAATGACATGGAATAAAACGGCTGAAAATGGCTGTCCAGACACAGAACGCTGACATGGCACAGTCCACTGCCCATTTCCACAAACTCTGAAGCAGCCACTGCACGGCATAATGCTCAAACCCTTTAACAGAGAAATATAGCTTTCCAAAGCCAACCTAATCGCCTGGAGAGAATTGGCAACTCAAGGGGCAACCTCTTACTCTCCAACAGAACAGTAAGTGGCAAAGCAACCGTCGAACACTAAATATAGTCTCAGTGTATGCACATTAACCTTCCTCTCTTTTCTCTGTGCAGCCTTGGCCCTGATGCGATTTGGGTTAAGGGTACAGGTGCTTTAATACTGCAGACAGCCATCTCAAACATTGTTTGCCATAAAGCACTGCGACCCAGTGAGTCAGGATATGTGCTGCAAATTGGTGTAGAGATAGTCCCCTCTCACGGAGAAATATAGCTACACCGGGAAGACTCCATTGGCCTTCTTTCAACAAAAAGTACGAGCAAAAGTGCAGCAGAATATGAAAGCAAAAGAATAAGTGGCTGGGCATTACTCAAAGCCAAGAACAAATGCTGCGCCCTTTACTCAAAAGAGAAGGTTGTAATCTCATCACGTCTGACAAATGGCCATCATTCCGGAGGAGAAAAAAAGCAAAGGGAGCTTTAATATATTGGTAAAGGCCCATACTTTTAATCTATTTTTACTCTGATGAAATGTGATTTTCCATTCTGGCAGTAAAGAAGAGCTCTGAGACAGCCCTCATTGTTGTGTGTAGAAGAAAGATTTGACTTCTCTGTGGTCTGATGTAAATTGAACCACCAATATTTGAGGAATATAATGGAAAAATGGCCTTAAAGTAATCTGATTCAGAACAGACGATTTGGAAAAGCACTTGAGCCATATCTTATCAAAGCCGGCAGCATGACAGCGAGTTTCCACAGCGGTAGAGTCAGTCAGTCGCTGGGTAGATTTTCTTTGCATTTTTAGCTTTCGTTTGGGTTTTTCTGACACGGAAAGCACATTACTTCAAAGAAAAGCAGTCAAAATTGACTATACCATGCATCATTTGATTACAAAACCAGAACAAGATCACTGATTAATTAAAATAATGTTGTTATCCATTGTAATATAATTAGTTTTTTTGGGGGGGGGCTGTGTACTTGTTGCCTACTTCATTAGCTACAGCTGCTTACTACATCCTAACGCCTCCCATTTCCAGGGATTCACGTTGATTCTCATTAGCATCATGTAGTTCCCACAGATTCTCCAGCTGTTCCATACCAGAGGTGCTCCACTGGGTTGAGATGTTTGGGTTGTGTCAGTCATTGGTGTAAATTAAAGTCAGTGTCGTGTTTCTGGAATGGTTTTGAGAGAGTGACTGTTTTCTGACAAAATGCAAAACCCTGCAAGAATAATTTTATTTTTATTTTTTATAGAAGCATACATTTGCCATGTAGGAACACAGCTGCTGTTCCTCACATTTGCAGCATGCAATCTCATATTACTCACTAACTGCGCCCCCATAATGCTTCTTATTGGCTCAGCAGTTATTTAATGTTCATTTCTGCTGCTTCTTTCTGCTGCGGTTCGATAGATCCTGGAGTAAAATGGTGCAGTACACCGATAAATGGTGACGTCTCGTA
Organism: Acanthochromis polyacanthus; assembly: GCF_021347895.1. NCBI lineage: Eukaryota > Metazoa > Chordata > Actinopteri > Pomacentridae > Acanthochromis > Acanthochromis polyacanthus. The sequence goes on along the minus strand of NC_067130.1, from coordinate 1,316,794 downwards.
TTGTTTGAGGCTGAACAAGCAAAACTGACAGATTTATTCTACAGCTTGAAGGGTTGACACGCAGGAGGATAAAAAACACAGCTATGAATCTTTAGGAGTTAATTCCATGCTGATTTGGGAACTCCTGTGATCACGCGGTGCAGTAGCTGAGTCTCCGTTCTGAATCATTCAGCAAAGGAGACAGTGAAGGCCGAGATGTTCTGCTCTACAGAGGGCTACCAGCTGTTCTCTTATCCTTCACTCATCAAGCACAACTCCTGATGCCTTCCAGCCCTGACAGCAGCAACACATTTGCATTAGTAGCTGCTCAACCCAGTGTTCACATTCAGTGCTGCACGTAAAGGTGGAACATTGGGGAGTTTGTAATTTGTTGGAACAGTTCCAGTCGTCACAGGTATGACAGTGAATCCTGGGACGGGTTAGACCCAAGAAAAGAAGGTGGTGTTTCTTGGTCACGTTTGAAGGAGACTTTGAAATGGAACAGCCTCGTTGTGCTGCTATTAGTAGCAAACGGCCCCTTCGTGTCGCGTCCTTTGAAGGATGTAGATCCTGAATTCACGGCTCCTAACCGAGCTTTGATGAAATCTGTTCCAACGACCGACCTCTGGAGGTGGAAAAACACATCTTGATCAGCCTCTCTTTGAAAAGCAACCCTTCTTTAAACCAACCAAAGCTTGAGCTGAGGTGATTAATCAGATCACATTGTAAAAAACTAGACCTCATTACCTTCAGTTTTACCGTGCATGAGTCCAACAGAGCAGCTGTAGGTGCTGGAGGGGAACATGGATTTAGAGCTACTGAAGTCTGAGACGTACAGTAATTTCTTTTTGGAATCACTGTATGTCAAGTGGAGTTTTTTCAAAAGAATCTGACAGTCCGTGCACGGAGGATGTCTGCAAATGTAAATGTACTTTTAGTCTGTGTGGAAGCGGTGCTCTGTGTGTTTTAGAATTCAAGCTGGAGAAGGAAGTGTCAAGATGTTTGTATTCCTCCTGCTGGCTCTCGTTCAGTGTCAGGCTGTAGTTGTTTTGTCAAGTCATTTGTGTGTGTGTGTGTGTGTGTGTGTGTGTGTGTGTGTGTGTGTGTGTGTGTGTGTGTGTGTGTGTGTGTGTGTGCGTTTCCAGCTGAGTAATAAAAGGCAACGAGGAACTATTACTGTCACACACAGCGATGCCTTTTCTGCTCCACTTAACATGTGGATCTTAGGCTGCTCAAATTGACAATGGAGGTTACAGCACACAGTGTACATCACCATTTATGCCCACACACACACACACTCTTTCACACTCTCATTAGTGATTCCACTCACCCCAAACACACACACTAAAACATACAAAGCGCTCACACACACACTGCATGCGTGCACGCGGCACAGACACGTCCGTGAAACACACACTGTGTCGTATGAATTCTGGAATGGAGGCACAGCTGGATGGCAGCCAGCATATCACCGTGGAAACCCAGCAACTGGCAAATACATTTACATATTTATTATTTCATTCCAGCTTTCAGAATTCCTGTTTCCCACAAACCTGCTTGCTTTCTGTCTCCCTCTCAGAGTTTGAAAAACATGCACATCCAAATCAGCCAATGTAGTCCTAAAGAAAAAAAGATTTTCATTGAGTTGCGGGGACAGGATTTGATGCAAAAAAAAAAAAAAAAAGGAACTGAAAACAGAAAGTAGGCCAAATATTGGCTCAGCCTGAACCGTGGCGTAAAAGATTCTGTTGGTGACCACATAGGAGACCCGCTTAAAGGCACATTTCTGCTACTTTCTTAGGTTGTAGAGGTAACATCTCTAGCTAAACCAATCAGATTTACACCTCTGCAGAACCTTTAGCAGCAGTAATAGTGATGATAAACCTCTACTTTAGTAAAGAAACCAGTTAGAACATGCGTGATGTAGATGAAACAAGTGCTGCCACCTGATTAAATCCAGTCTTTCTGCCCTCAGAAGAATAAAAACAGGAGAAAGAGGAGAATGAGTTTATCTCTTCACCATCCCATCATCAACATCTGCATGGTCTGAAGCAGCCTCCATGCAGAACTTTAGAATTAATGTACAATAAGTTAGCAGTTTAATATGTCATCTCCGCTCAGCTGTCATTTTCTAAGTAACTAATCTTTTGCTCTTTGCTGCAAAAGTGCCGTAAAAACTGCAGTCCAGGGCTGTGACTGTAAACATTTGTGCATAATGGGATGCTTCCTCCCAGGCTTTTAGCCGATTAGGCCTCATGAAGCACTGCCTGTTTTCAGCTTCCAGAACCTCCATCTGTCATAATGTTTAACTGACACTCTCTTAGTTTTGACAGGAGATCTATCACCGTTTTCTACCTGGAAAGAGCTGCAGGTGTGGGGACGTGTCTCCCTCTCCTTCTCCTTACCTCTCTGGCTCCTCTCGCTCTCCCCCGAACTTGGCAGGAGATCGATTTCCTTCCCGAGGCGAAGTGTTCGGATGACTGATGCTCCGACCGGCGGAGAGCGCTGCGCTGCCATCCGTTCTAGCGCCAAAGCACTGTTGACAGGATCCTAAGAAGTGCAGCCTCAGAAGTGATGAGGCAGCAGAAAGCAGGACAGAGGAGGAGAAGGCTGGAGCATCAGGAGCAGCCGGCTGGAGAGGGGAAAACAGAAACAGCACGCAATTAAAACCACTGACTCCACACTGCACACAGACACGCTGGGAGGCAGTGATTCAACAGATACTTAAGGTGTGTTACTGTACAACTTCCTGTTAAGAGTTCAAGATGGAGGCAGGAAAATATGAGACACAATCATGAGAGTCAAAGAGGACAGAGCAGGACAGTGGGTCTTTATGATCTCCTTTTGCTCTTAATAATAATCTTGTTTACTCCTATTAACCCCGTACAACCCACTGTTGCAGAAATACATCAGTGTTGTTTTTCATATTATAATAATACACACACACACACACACGCACACACACACACACACACACACACACACACACACACACACACACACACACACACACACACACACACACACACACGGCCCCATGCTGCAAGGATCTGTACACAATTGTTGGAAGCTGAAAACGTCCCAGTTCTTGCATGGCCAGCATACTCACCGGACATGTCACCCATTGAGCATGTTTGGGATGCTCTGGATCGGTGTATATGACAGTGTGTACCAGTTCCCGCCAATATCCAGCAACTTGGCACAGCCACTGAAGAGGAGTGGACCCCCCAATAAAACAAAACTGCACCTTTCAGAGTGTCCTTTTATTGTGGGCAGTCTAAGGCACACCTGTGCACTAATCATGGTGTCTAATCAGCATCTTGATATGGCACACCTGTGAGGTGGGATGGATTATCTCAGCAAAGGAGAAGTGCTCACTATCACACATTTAGACAGATTTGTGAACAATATTGGAGAGAAATGGTGATATTGTGGATGTGGAAAAAGTTTTACATCTTTGAGTTCATCTCATAAAAAATGGGAGCAAAAACAAAAGTGTTGCGTTTAGATTTTTGTTGAGTGTTTATATAGTTACACGTATATATTATTTTTGCATTTGTTTCTATATTTGGGTTCATATATACCTAAATCTAGAAAATAATAGCGAAAAATGTTATTTTTGCTATTTTTTTGCTCTTTTATTTTCTTTATTCAGGGATTTGTACATAGAATTTTTTTTTTAAATCACTTGTCAATATGTATTCTTATTATCCCGGTTTTGTCATAAATGTTATGGAGTCACAGGAGTGCCAAATCAAAATATAAATAAATTAATTAATTAATTAATAAATGTGGAAATATAAAGAGAAATAAATAATTAAATAAATAAATGCGGAAATATAAAGAGAAATAAATAAATGTGGAAATATAAAGAGAAATAAATAAATAAATAAATAAAAAGGAAAATTTTGTCTTTGCTTTTACCTTTTCTGTTTTTTTCCTTTTATTTATTTGATTATTTATTTCTCTTTATATTTCCACATTTATTTATTTATATTTTGATTTGGCACTCCTGTGACTCCATAAAATGTGACCAAATTTATACAGTATCTGCAATTAATTAGAAGGGCCATGTGGATTTATTTTATTTTTTTTATTTTTAGCAAATGTGTGTCCTAGCATTTCTGTGTTTTGGGCATTTACAAGACTGTAATGAAGGAGCGTTTTTCATTTGTTCTTTTAACCCTTCATGTTATTCACGGTAGTTATTATAGATCATTAGCAGTGACAATGCAGACATTATATTCTATTTAATCCTACTTTTCTAAAACTGTTGTCGGGCTAAAATGCAAGCTCACCAAGTCCTCTGGCTTATAGTGAAGTAAAACGGAGAATATTGTTAAGCAGCTGCTTTTAAATACAGGATAAGACGTAGATTTGCATGCAGCTGCTATAAATGAGGTCAGTGTGTTGTTCTAAGCTGCTGCTAGTGCAGCAATTAAGGATTTAATGTCCACAAAATGGGAAAATTGTCTTTGGCTCACTTCATTTCAGTCAGGATCACTTGTGTCAAGAAACTGAGGATTTATTCGTCAGGAAAAAAGTGGCTTAAGAGGATTCTGCTGGAGAAGTAATCTGCTTTAATAAACACAAGTATAAATATTAGATTGTACTTAAATCAGCCATAGTAGTAGTTTTAATGCATAATTTAGAAAGCAATCTCAGGATGTAATAGAACACAATGAGCAGCAGAAAGAGGCTGTTAGGACTGGTAACCAAGAATCAGAAAAACTGAAGAAAACATGATAAAAATGGAGTGGGTGAGGTGCACAGTCCGGTCAGTGAAAGAGGCGGAAGCATTCATCCATTCAGTGGAATTGCATTTTGCAGGAATCATGAAGAAAAAGAAAGGAAATCGGTGACTCATGACTATCTGCAACATCCCCCTCACAGCAATAACTCAGAGACATGAAACATTAGAACTGCTTAACCCAGGCCTTAGTGGAATTTAACATCACATCTGCTGATTGTGTTTCATCAGCTTCACCTTCATGTTTGGGTAAAGAAGCTGCCAGAACAGCACCGGAGTCTTTCACTTTGGTTGCAGCTGAATGCTACAAGATTTTTATTTCTGGACTCTGGAGTGCAGACTTATTTTAAAATCATTTATATTTATGAATGTGGTTTCTTTTTTTATTCATGGCTGAATAATGGAGATGTTGCAGAATGTAAAGAAGAAAAACATGCAAACAAAGGGAACTGTGTGCACGTGGAAGCTCCAAACTCCCAACAGTTTCACGTTTGTTGCAGGAATCCTATTGTCAGCAAAGAGGCGCCACAGGAGCCACGAAGCACGCTGATGAAAGCTCCACAACAATGGAGCCACAATGGAGCCACGTGGGGCCCGCCGGTTCGTTACGGGACCAGATCTCCAGCCGGATTCAAAGTACAGAAGGAGCAGCGTGAGCAAAACACAACTCAGTCCTCAACTTTCACTTAAAACAGAATCACCGTAAACTGTTCATCCAGCAGAACACAAAATCAACACAAAGGCGGTTCTGTCCGACGTAGACGACGACTGCGGCGGATTTTATCTGCTAGGTGAGAAAATAAGGGATCTTTTTCAGTTTATATAGCATGCTGCCATATTTAGAGCGTTTTTTGACAGATGTGACAGTCTTGATATTATGGGGTAAAGTTGCAGATGTGTCAGGCTGCACAGAATAGAATAGAATAGAATAGAATAGAATAGAATAGATTGGAGATACTATATTGATCCCAGAGGGGAAAATTTGGTTGTTACAGCAGCAAGTGTCCAGTTTCCACCAGCATAAATACAGATAAATAAGCAAAAATGTGTATTAAATAAAAAACAAACATGTAAGGAATGTACTGGCTTCTACATTTAGACTATAAGTGTGTGTAAGGAAGTAAGTCTGCGGTATAATCTGATATATTCATCATTGCACTCTGTAGGAGATGTGTCAGTGAGGTTGTTTACAACATAATTCCATTTGCAGTCTTTTGCAGTCTCGATGTCTTCAGTATTAATCTACGACGTATAAAAGAATTAACTGAAAACCACTGAATGAGAAGGTGTGTCCAGACTTTCCACTGGTAGTCTACATTTATCGTGTTCAAGTCCAGAGACTAGAATAAGATGTTTTTTTTCACACAGATTTTGAAGTGAAACTGAACATTCAATACGTAAAATGCACATTTTAAAGTGAAAATGTACATTTCTCAGGTAAAAGGCACATTTTTTTTCAGTAAACGCGCAATTTTTAAATGAAAAAGTAAATTTCTGAAGTGAAAATGTAAGTTTCTGAAATGGAACTGTACTGTTGTAAAGTGAAAAAGTACACGTATAAAACAAAAATGTACATTTGTGAAGTGAAAATGCAGATTTGTGACAGAATATCTTTGATTATTTATAGAGAACTTGCAAAATAATCGGTAACATAAATGTTTGTAAATGAGTGAGTCTGTTAGTTTCTGATAATCTCATCGTTTCTTTGTCTCCTCTGAATGAGTCAGTCAGACTTTGCTCTCAGATGGAGCATTAAAGGTCCTCATAGCATCCTGAGAACAACACTGTATGATCTTCCACCTTTTTTTTTATTATATTTGTCACTTTGGAACATCATTTATGTTCCACAGTGACAAAGGATGAACGTACAATAAATGTTTTCTAGATGTTATCAAAGCATGAGATGATTTTTTTCTAAACAGTTTCTCTAATATAATAAAAAAAAAGGTGGAAGATCATGCAGCGTTGTTCTCAGGATGCTATGAGGAGCTTTTCATGCTCCATCTGAGAGCAAAGTCTGACAAAGAAACTATGAGATTATTAGAAACTAACAGACTCATTTACAGACATTTATGTTACCGATTATTTTGCAAGATCTCTATAAATAATCAAAGATATTCTGTCATTGTGGAACATCATTTATGTTTCTGACTGCTGGCAATGAGACATTATTTTATTATATTTATATGTTACCTTTACATGAACATTCCTGCAGATGATTTTTGAAAATGACTGAAGTAAACATTCCAGATATTTTAAATCCACAGATATCCGGAGCACGGGGTGATTTCTGTGCTCTGATTTCTGACCTCAGCTGCTGGATGTCTGCTCAGGTCTTTGTGTTCACAGCAGAAGAGCATCGGCTGCAGCAGAAGCACACAAAGCTCCACAGCGATGCAAGCGATGGCATTTTAACAGGATCCACTGCACAAAATGCCACTGGCTGAAGCTGAAAATGAATTGAAATGCCGTGTGATTCTGTTCGGTTTTTCTTCAGATTCCCCCTTTAAGGTGGCTTTTCTAAGGAGCCAATTTCATCCCATTATCCACCACATACACACCGATAAGCTCTGTGAGAGGCTCAACTGGTGAGATTTATGGAGGAGGAAATATGAATATGTGCGGCTTGTTGTCCTTTGATGCAGATAAAGTTGTGTTTTCTTCCTTATCTATGGAGCCATTCAAAACCACAGTAATCAGTATTTGAAAGAACCCTCTGTTCCCTGGAGCTCTGCTGGGAGAAGAACCAAGGTGCTCCGAGGAAGGGCATCTGATAAACGGCCCAAACTTTAAATGGGAACGCTCGACGCTTGTAACTTTACAAGAGTAGCTCGATAAAAGACTTGAAGGTTTGCATTTGGATTTGGTACTTTGGTAAACTAGCAGACTTTAGGAGTGAGTCAGCAGACGTGTTGACGAGCTGATGGCTTTGTGTTTTTCCAGGAAGTAGAGGATATGTTCATGCAGCTGTTTGCACCTGGAAGCAGTCCAATCCTAATTAATATTTTAGCTTACATCTTCTGTTCTGGGCTGCACAGTGAAGCAGTGGTTAGTACTTTGGACTTGCAGCAAGAAGATCCCCGGTTCAAATCCCGGCCTGGGATCTTTCTGCATGGAGTTTGCATGTTCTCCCTGTGCATGCGTGGGTTTTCTCCGGGTACTCCGGCTTCCTCCCACAGTCCAAAAACATGCTGAGGTTAACTGGTTACTCTAAATTGTCCGTAGGTGTGAATGTGAGTGTGATTGTGTGTCTGTATATGCAGCCCTGTGACAAACTGGTGACCTGTCCAGGGTGTCCCCTGTCTTCACCCGAGTCAGCTGGGATAGACTCCAGCACCCCCCATGACCCTAGAGAGGATAAAGCGGTGTATAGAGGATGGATGGATGCATTACCTCCTCTTCTCAGTGTTTAGAGCTCAAATGACTGTTATGACTCATGCATACAGGAATGGAAAAAGAACTTCAGGAATTTCACTCATATTAGGCAATTTTGAACATTCCAATTTACATTTAATGCCAATATTTGGCACCAGTGCAAGAAACTAGTGAGTTCAATGAGAAAGTCCTGTCACAGATTCACTATTAAACCAGACCGAAGGATTTCAAGTTCCCTAAACCCTTCCAGCTCTGTGCAGAGGCTGCAAAAAGAAACAATCTGAGTTTTAAACTCAGCCTTTGATAACATTGTCTCTGGATATAATTAATGTTTTTTGCATAATGGTCAAATATCACTGCTCCGGGTGGTATTTTTGGGGCACTTCTATCCATTTATCACAGAGAACAGAGAGGGATGAGAGGAAATGAGGGAGAAACAGAGAGATGGAACAAACTGGGAGCTTTTCAGTTCATGGCATCTTAACCCAGAAGCCCCTTGTGTGCAAAAACATCCAATATTTGGTGTGGCAAATGTGTGCTTTACCCCGAGAGCTAAATGCAGAATAATGTAGCAGTCAGTAATTACATTCTGTCATGCCACAGGACGCCCCGCTATATTTGGGATTTCTCAGCCTGCCTGACTCAGACTGGATTATGTGTTCATATTATCTGCTTGTTAGAACTGAAACCCAACAGAGCTGCTCCAGAACCGCCTGAGAGCCTGCAGACCCCAGAGGGAGACCATCACGCTGTTCATTCTGTCACTACAATGTTTGATGTCAATCATTTTGTTCCTGATGACTTAACATCATCATATCGTTGTTTCCTCTTTCTGTTTTAATTAGTGCTTCTTAAAAAGAATAACCCAGTGCTGAGAGGTCCTGGGAGACAACAGTCAGAAGCATCTAAATCTGAAATCTGCACAGCTTGTTTTCCATGTATCCTAACTGAAGAACCACACTACAGGGGGACTGTATCCTCCTATGCTCTGTTCACAACACCAAACATTGCTCTTCTTATAATAAGATGATATTTAAAGGCAGAAGCACAACACGTAATCTTAAAATTAAACGTTTTAATGACATCACTTTTAGAGTTTGGGTTCTTTTATACAAGATCAGAGTAAAATAGTGTGTTATGCAGTCAGGACATGGAGTGGTTTAGGATGAAAAACAAAAATAAAACCATTTTGGATCAGTTTCTCCGTCTGCATGGAGAAAGAGTTCTGCTACTCAGAGCTAAAAGTTGTGTTTGGCTGAGTTACATCTAGAATATGATTTTATGAAATAGCTTTGAGAGGCATCGGTGTTGGTTTTTAGGGCAGTAATGATGAGCAGATGAAGATTTGTCCAGATTTGGAGTTGCTTAACTATGACGTTGTGGAAGACTGAACAAATGAAAAAAAAAAAAAACAGATGAACAGGATGTGTGAATCAAATTTAAGAGCAAACGATGATGACATTGGAAGATCTAAGCTGTCAGCTGAAGTTATGAGTGCACTAAATAATCCTGTAGAAAGCCAACGGAAGCCCATGGAGCCCACATGAGACAATGAGACCAGAAGCTAAACACTGAGCTAAACAGGAATAATGCCAATCTAGCAGAAATAAAGGAGGAGCTGGTCTAACTTTTGATATGACTGCATCATATACATCCTGACTGGGTCTTAGGACGATGGGCTGTGGCTTTCCAGAAGGGAAGAGGAGTGTTTAGGAGAAGGTATAAAAGACCATGTAACGCTTTGTGTTGTCAGTTTATATCTCTATATTTTGCTCGTGTTTGTTCTCACAGCCTCTGTATTGAATAAACTTTGTTCACATCAGACTCTGGAGACTGCCTGAAGACTCTTTCTTGAGAACTTTCTGAAGATTCCAACTTTTCCACTTATCCAGAATTGATTTTTGACTACATGTTTGACAAAATGGGCTGCACAGTGAAGCAGTGGTTAGTACTTTGGACTTGCAGCAAGAAGATCCCCGGTTCAAATCCCGGCCTGGGCCTGGGATCTTTCTGCATGGAGTTTGCATGTTCTCCCTGTGCATGCGTGGGTTTTCTCCGGGTACTCCGGCTTCCTCCCACAGTCCAAAAACATGCTGAGGTTAATTGGTTACTCTAAATTGTCCGTAGGTGTGAATGTGAGTGTGATTGTGTGTCTGTATATGTAGCCCTGTGACAGACTGGTGACCTGTCCAGGGTGTCCCCTGCCTTCACCCGAGTCAGCTGGGATAGACTCCAGCACCCCCCATGACCCTAGAGAGGATAAAGCGGTGGATAGAGGATGGATGGATGGATGGATGGATGGATGGATGGATGGATGTTTGACAAAGCTGCCTGAACCCCACTGGCCTTTAGCAGGAAGATTGAGTCACCACTATGAGCCATGTGGCATGAACACAAATTATGTTGACCTGCTTTTTAATGAAACGACTGAAAATGGAATCAAATGACAGCAGATATGCTCTTCAGTAGTATTATGAGATAAAAGCTGCAATTCGTATTCAACAAGGTATCTATTTTTGTTTTACACAACAGGAAAACTTACTTTTTTCTGTGTATTTGACATGAATTGCACAAATGCTAAAGTTAGCAGTTAGCATTTAGCTAAACTGTTAGCCAGCGTGCTTATATTTCCAGCTACTTTCTTCATGTTTTCATCCATGTTGATGAACACTGTCTACATGTAGTTCGGTCTGCTTTCAGTCTATAAAAGCTTCACTTAGTCTCTCTGCATCTCTCGGAAGCTAAACTCGTGTAGCCGGATGAAACTTTGAACTCTGTAGCTCTTATTCATCTCACAGTGCAGTCCATTTCTCTTTCATGAATGCACATCACATCATTATGGACGGCTTCCTGACTGGTGGGAGGCACAAGGAACCAAAACAAAACTTTCACCTGCTCCTTTTCCCGCTATTGATTGGGCCTTGCCATGCTGAGCACACCGTTTGGACTTTTAATTAAGCCTTCTCTCTGCAACTTCTGAACCTTTGTGACCCATTAGTATTCCAGTGCCGGTTGCTATTTTATATCCATCGCAGGCCGTGCAAATTGTGTTTTTTTTTATATATTTATCTACATTTTTATTCACGTCATGTGGCTTTAAAATTACAGTAACAACTTTGTGTTGAGTTAGAATGAGTTCACTGAACATAGAAAAGAGCATCAGTGAGCCCTTGGATTGACTGTAATTAAAAATTTAAGAAATATGTTCAAGTAGTAATCAGGTTCACACAGATAAACACGTGTATCGACTCATTTTTTTTTAAAATCATGCAGGATTAGTTCTGTTTTAGAACAGATGCCAAACTGCACTGTGTATAAAACAGGTTAAAAAGTGTTCAAAAACAGTGGAAAAACACAAATAACAACACACAATGACAACATAAACAATCTGCATCACTTCACACCAAATACATCGCTTTGACACCATACTGATGACTTTGGATGATACAGAAAGGAGAAAATGATCGCATTTCTGTCTCCAGTAACCAAACTTTTCTCTCACATTTTGCCAGTATATGTGTAAGCCCTCGTCCAGAGTTGTAAATAAGTTTGATATTATCTAATATAAGCTCATATTAGTCCTCTAGACACACCGAGTGGTTGGGATTAGGACTGTAAATCCTTCCCTCCACCAGATAAGGTTTTCCTACTGTCAGGATTTGGCCTGCAATTGTTAAGAGGGTCAAATCTGATCTTAACTGACTAAAAAAACCTTCTAGTGTGTCTCCAACATTACAGGAAGTCTCACCTGAAACACCAGAAGATGTTGTGTAGTGGAAAGCATGTCTTTGTGTTTGTACATCTGTATGTGTTTCTGTCTTGTTTGGAAAAAAAAAATGAGGTTTTGTTTCATAACTCACAATTAACAACTCATTAAAAGGATTGGAATATTTAAGCAGTGGAGTCAAACTCATCATAGTCCAGGTTCTAATTTGATCTCCAGTGGAGCAGACCAGTAAAATCACAAAATAATAACCGATTAATTACCACAACTCCTAATGATTCCTTTGTTTTACAACAAAAAGTTACACATTTAAGGAATAATCTTTTTGCAAAACATCACTAAAGAAAATAAATTCGATTTCAACATTCATCCTCAGTTTATCATTTCCACATTACAACTTCCAGATCACAGAGTGTCTACAAAGGAACACAACATTTAGTCACCTGGAACTGAACCATGGAGGATTTACTGGAGGATCAAAATGACAAAACTCACACAAAAAAAGGATTAAAAAACAACAAAAACAAGACAAAATGTTACAAAAATGAGAAACAAAATGACAAAAGAACAATCTAGTATTTTACTTTATGATCAAAACAACTTGTCATGGTCTAGAAATGATTTTCAATTTATAGTTTTACTAATTTACAATCTGCAGTTAATGTCTTCACTGTAATTTTTACACTTTGAGGGCCGGATTGGACCCTCTGGAGGACCACTTTTGGACCACGGGCCTCATGTTGGACAGCCCTGATAAACAGCTAAACCAATTTCTTTATAATTGTCTTTGCTTGCTAAAACCTTCCATCCCTCACAAACTGTAGATTTAGTTGCATCAAAGCAATAGAATGAAATGCAGGCGTGAGCAGCCTATAGGACGCTGCAACGCGCTTCTTTTACAAACTATTTTATTTTCCATGGTCCAAATTCTCATTTCAATTCACTCTGACACGACTAAAGTTGACTGTTTATTAGTTGCTCACATTAAATCTGACCCTGTGAGAATCAGAGCCTAACCTTGATTCCCTCTCCCTCATGAATAAGCTCAAATTATTTGGAGTTTGCGGCAGAGGAATCAAGGACAAACTTTGAAAAAGTCAAAACTGATTATCCACAGTGAGGCTTCAAATAAAGTCCACAGATAGAAAAAGTTATCAGCAGCGTGACCCTGAAGGACCTGACATTCTGATGTTTCATACAGAACTTATATTAATCTACCAAATATATTCTTCTAATGTATTTCTAGCTCAGCAAACAATGAGAAAGTATTTCAGAGATAAACAAGTTTAGCATTTCCTGAAATGCAAAAGAAAAAAGAAAAAAAAACACTGTTTACAGTCCGTGATGTTAAAATGCCAGAATAATGCTGAGAGAAAAAAGAAAATAGAACACTTTGATATTGGCAGAATGAAAGAGGAAGAATCACTTTTGTTTGATAAGGCTCTCTCATTTTTTTCCTTCTTTTGATGTAGTGGATCCATTTAGCGATGGATTTTCCTCTCTTTTGTCTGCGGAGGCAAACGCATTCTGTCACTTCTCATTCTGTCCCGTTTCATGTCCCTGTGAAGGAGGCTTTTTGCAGCGCCGCTCTTTTGCACATTGTCTACTGTTTTTTTCCCCTTTCTGACAGACAATGAATGAATATGAGCTCAGCATAATTGTCCTTCTGCATCAGCAGCCATGCTTTTAACACACTTCTTTCTTATCGTTTGTTTAATTGTGACGATGTCTCCCAGAAAAATCACTTTTAGACACGACCAACTGTCTTCAGCAACATATAGCAAACATTAAATGGATTATGTTTTTGTCAGTATTACAAGGAAGTGATCTATAAAACATGATCAGCTGCTGTCAAACAGGGTGGACCGCACCACAGAGTGTCTACAAAGGAACACAACATTTAGTCACAGCTACCTGGAACTGAACAATGGAGTATATTGCTTTAAAAAAGACAATAAACAATATTAACAAGATAAAATATGACAAAAATGACACACAAACAATAAAAAGGAGAAGCAAAATGACCAAAAATTAGACAAACAACACAAAAAACAAAAAGAGACAAAAATTTGATTAAAAAATTTACAAATGAGACAAAAATGACAAAACTATGAAACAAAACGACAAAAGCAATACACAAAACAATGAACAAAGTACAACACAAAATGACAAAAATGAGACAAAAGACACAAGCGAGACAAAAAGGAAACACAAAACGACAAAAACGTGATACAAATGATAAAAGTCAGACAAAAAAATGGACAAAAACAACAAAAACAATACAAAATATGAGACAAACGAACAATGAACAATCTAGTATTTTACTTTCTGATCCAAACATCTTGTCATGGTCTAGAAATGATTTTAAATTTATAGTTTTACTAATTTACAATCTGCAGTTAATGTCTTCTCTGTAATTTTTACACTTTGAGGACCGGATTGGACCCTCTGGAGGACCACTTTTGGACCACGGGCCTCATGTTGGACACCCCTGCTCTAAGTGGTGCATGAAGCTGCAGGACTCATTGGATACAGATCATTATTAGACCAAGCAGTCAGCAAAAATGGGAAGAATCTTCAGAAATCCACTCATATTGGACGATGTGGCTCATTGCAGATTACGTTAAACGCAACATTTAGTCCAAGAAAGTAGAGCCTTTAATGCATAACTATGGAAAGGCAGGGTGTCAGATCTGGTTGTAAGAGTCCTTAACCGTTCTATATATGTGCAAACAGTGTAAAAAGGAAACTATTTAAGTTTGAACTCAGGGTTTGAAGACACTCTCACTGAATATAATTAATGGTTTGGTCAAATATCAGTTCTCTTGTTGGTATTTTGGGGCATTTCTATCCATTTGTCACAGACAGATTTGGCCTGTAATGGTTAGGATGGTTAAATCTGATCTAAACTGGATGTATGGATGGTGCTTAATGCTGCAGGAGCCACAGGATGCAGATATCTCGGCTGCATGCTGATGTACGACCCAACAGTCAGTAGAAGGGCGATGAGTCAGATCTCTGTCAAAGCGTAAAGTGAAATGTAACCAAAATTTAGAAAAAAAATCATTAGGTCAGTCACAATATTGTAGTAATAATGTTGTCTAAAACAGACCTGACCTGCTAATGCCTGGATTCCACAAGACGTCCTAAAGATCTCCAAACATCAGCAGAACATCCTTTAAGTCCTGGAAGTTTCATAATCACACTTATTCAACCAATAATTTGGAGGCCAAGCAGCTCAGACTTCTTGTCATGTTCCACCAGCTGTTTCTTGGCATCCTTTACAGGGTACGTTCTAAAACTGCTGCCAGCATGGGAACACCATCCCCCGTATGTCGTCTGCAGCGCTGTTTAAGTAGGTGCTACTCGTCAAACTGGTGCCATTGTCCGTACGTTGCCAAGTGTGGCACATCGACCGAAGAGGCCGCCTAAGCAGCGCTGTAACTGGAATAGACGCCGCGTTTATGGGCTTATTTCTGCTGCATCAAATCTGACAGAAATGCAGTTAGGATTTTGTTTTCTTTCTTTTCTTTGAGCGGGTTCAATAGGTTCAAGTACTTCAGATCTCACTCAGCCTTGGTGTTAACAAAACTTATTGTATTTCTGAATTCTCCTGAGTGTCTCTGAGCCACAGAGCCCAAGGCTGTTGGTTTTGGCTTCGCGGATTTGCAGCTGTTGCCGACTAAATTTGGGAAAGTTTGTTGGAGTGGATATTTGAATGTAAAGAGTAAAACCACTGCAGAAGAAGAAGAGGATGCAAAGAGATAAAGAAAAGAGTGCAAGTCAAAGTGTAAAGCCTATACAGACACACGATGGAGAGTTGGTATTTAAATCTGTCTGTGTATTGAGCTTCCTCGTTTCCCACACGGTACATGTAACATTTACGTCTGCTGCTGTTTTACGCTGCTTGATGTCATTGCTAATTCTGGTTTCTTTGTCTCTGTGCTTTTTGAGAAGCCAACATTTTCACCTCCGCTCAGAGCACAGAGGAGAGACCAACACGCTGCCACTGGAAATAAATCTGCCATGTGAGTCTCTTGGCTGCAGCTTGCAAACAAAAACAGAAAAAAAAAAAAAAAAAACACGACTGGCGTTGGTTCAGGCCACAACATGACAACGTCTGCATCGGACTAGTTTGTTAGTTTGTCAAAAGAATAAAAAATGAATTCATATTCCTATGAGATCACGCAGTCTCAGAGAGCTGTTTGGGTTTATAGCTGGATTCCTGTAGAGTTGGTGAATAAATAGAGAAACTCATGACATTTAAGTTTGAAACCTACAAAATAAAACCCCTGTTGACATGTTCATTTCTTAATGGTCACAAACAGTCGTCTATTTTCCCTGAAGGAAATGCTTCAGTAGCTTCAAATGGAAAATAAGTTGATGAATATTACATGTAAGGATTGATGCTATTTTTGTGACTCTATACTGAATTTAAAATGTAAAAATAACAGTTTTAGCTTGTCTTAGCCCTAAGAAGATGAAAATAATGAACCAGACTGTCCATTAGTAATCATTTACACCTTTAACATTCACTGATTATTTCATTTGCTTCACTTAAACACAAACTGAATGGTAAAATGTTGAATTCTCCTTTTAATCTTAAAGCTTTTATGAACATATTGGTGAATGTAATACAGGAAGGAGTTGTGTTTTTTTTACATTTATCACATTATTGTTGTAGATTATTATATAGAGGCAGTTTTGGTAGAATTCAACCCAACATCAGTGCAAAAAATAGACATTTGTCACATACTGTCAGTCTTCAATGTAGCTTTTCCTTTATTTGAACTGATTAAACCACATAAATAAACATATTTAAAGAGCATTTTATGACCTTCAGTAGGTCCAGTCTGCTTCATCACTGTCACATCATTGGCTCAAAATCCCAAAACTGTGAAAACTATTTTAAAAATGAACCCCCAGTTGTACAAAACACAGCATTTGAATGAAAATGGTGTAAATTCAGTGACTCCAAGCTTCCTGCTAATGCTCTCAGCTCTTTGAGGTCAAACTTTTCGTAATTTCGGCCATGATGCTGCTTTTTGTTCCGTCGCTCCGTTTTATTATCCCTGCATGCTCTTCAGTAACATCCTGCTTCACACGGCTCCATCGCATTCACAGGGAAATTATTTTTCTCTTTGCCGTGACACAACTCTGCTGGAGCAGCGCTCGGTCGTAGCATGATGAGAGAACTTCAGTCCATGAACCACATCCCAAGTAAAAACGTTTTCATTTTTCTGTTTTCTCCACAGGCCAAATGGGTTGTGATGTTTAAAAGACACTGCATTTTGGATGTTTTTTTTTCTGAGTCAACTGTCTCATTAGCTGAAGGGACTGGTGGAGAAAAATGCTTTCAGCCTGAGTGTTGGCTTTGGACTTATTTTTTATTCATCTGATATTCATTTTCCTCTGCTTACATTTTGCCTTGAAGCATGTTTGTTTCATTTCAAACTTTTTCCTTCACTGGCATAAGTGAGTTTGTATTTCTGCTGATTCCATACAAAACACGAGTTGTCTGGAGAGTAAACAAGGAAATGGTTCGAGGAACGAAAGTGAGAGGCTATCTGTAAAACATAGAGTGCAGTAATATGTAGCACATTTACCCCTGCACTGTTTCTGTGCAGTTTATGGTGTAAATAGTGTTTGTCCAAGCTCAGAATATCAAATAAAGCAGCTGAGAGTGGAAACCAGGGTCAGATAATACCACTCATCGTTCTAGCAAAAGGTCTTTGATAAGCCAGAGAAACAGCGGCCATGTCTCTGTGTCTCTGGACGATATCATCTCATCTGCTCTGAAGGTTGCTTGGACTCTGTGTTTAACATAATCTCTGACTCACTCATATCTTTGTCTCTGTATCACAAACTGCCAAACTGAAGTCTGTCTGCAGGTCAAGGAGCCCATTCCAGGCCGATAAAAGACGGAAAAACAAACAATCTGCCATGAGCAACTGCATTAAAGGAATCCAAACAGAGAGAGAAACGTTGTAAAACATCCACAGAATGCTTCTGAGAATGTTAGAAATAGAAGTAAAGAGACAGATGGAATGGATGGAATAAGAGATTAAAACCTGGATAAACGACACAAAGTATCACAATACAATACTTAGCAATGTCTAGATATCTGCTCTTAAACTCTTATCAAACTTAAACTAACCTAAATGTGTGCTTGCAGTATTTTTAACATTCACAGGCAGATCTGGTAATCAGAACAGGAAGTAGAATCGCTCAGTAAGTCCTCATCCATCTGTGAACGCCTCTTTTGTTGGTTTTTCTCCGTCCACACTGAAGCTAGAAGGTGGCTCCAGCTGCATTGTTTTTCACGTTTCAGCGTCTGTGCTGTACGACTTTTTAACTTTACACAGATAAAACTGCACTTAGAGGTGAAGAGGCACGGAGGGGATTGACAGCACAAGTGCACCTCCTGCAATAAGCGCTTATCAAGCAGAGCTGCACAGCGACACCGGCACAAAGACGAGCATGGCTGACTTAACCTTTTGTTCCGGGGGAGGATAAGGAAGCAGCGGATTTAGTGATGGCGTCTCGACTGCAACCCGCTTTGTCAAACCTTCAGCTCCTTTTTCTCTCTAGATTTCATGTTCCGGCCCTCATTATTCGCTCCCTCCAGACTGTTATCCAAAAAATATAACAAACCTCGTGCTTAAGATTCACAACATGAGCTACTAAAGATGAAGCTCCCATATTCCCTCCCCAAACAAACCGGCCTGTAGAGCGAAGCAGGCCTGTAAATAGTGTTAGTTGTCCTGCAGAGCGGAGTTCTTAGAAGTTCTAAAGCCTCTTGATTTTGTCCTCCAGCACTCCTCGCTCTCATGTAAGGGCAAAATAAAGTACTGGAAGGACTCAGCTAATGTAAACAAGCTTAATATAAGAACTGGTGTTTGATTGTTACTCATGTCATTAGAGTTTTATAAAACGGGGATATGCAGGTTTGGGAAATGTCCAAGCGTTACTTGGATGTCCTTGTTTGACAGTGAAGTGAAAATATGAGCAACTGTGAGGGGGAACAATGTGACTGGAGGACCAAATGGAGGTGTAGGGATGGAAGATGTGTCTTACAAGATCTAAAGACTTGATCTTACATTTGGTCCAGCCTGCTGTAGCTCCTGTGTGTTAATTCCATGGAAACCCCAAGAAGGGGAACATCTTCTCTGAGGTTTATGAGTAAAACCAAAAACAAACCACAAAACCAAGAAGGAGACCAACCATGTCCCATCACTTCAACCACCTGTTCTCCACACATAAACACTTTAAACGTCCTTTATCCAGGTCAGCTAATGAAAGCCAAGTGTGTTAAATAAGTGTGATTACAGGCCTGTGGGGATCTCTGCACCTGGCTGCTGTTAATGCAGAACATACATGTGGCCAGAACGGTTCCAGTAAGAGCAGACTGAGTGGTTTCTCCTCTATTAGAGTTTGACACATTCTGACAAGTCTTTGCTGCAAGTTAACAACATATGATAACTGCCAACAACACGACAAACAACAAGGAGAATAAACATCTGTTTCACATGGACTAAGGTAGAAAAAAAGATTCTCTGCAAGCACTGAAGAGCTGTGACTACATGGAATTACAGTTTACTGTCATTTCTCTGCCACTTTTTCATATGATAATATCTGCAACCTTCAACACCATCTTCCTCCAGAGCCTGTAAGCACATCTCCAGGTTATCTTCTAATGGAGTCTGAGGGGTTATAACTTCATTTCAGCTCCAACACGTACAGATATAAACACATGTGTGTGTGTGTGTGTGTTGGACAATGTTTAGATTTGCTTTTGCTTGACTTTTACGATGTAAGAGACTGAGTCTGAATGCACCCCGCCTCCCATAAAGTCACTTTTTTTGTTTGTTTTTTGCTTTTTTTTATTCAACCAGGTAAGTTCAGTTAAGAACAATTTGTCATTTACAATGATGACCTGTCAAGAGGCCCCAGCAGGAAGAAATACGACAAAATAAACATGTATATATACAAAAAATTACACACAAATGAAGAAAGAAAAGAAATATGTTTTAGTTTGCAACAACAAAAGATCAGATTGTGACTCTGCAGTAGTCGAGGTTTAAAGGCATGAGAGGAGATTTAATTTCCTACGACTTTGAACGTAGCATGCGCACATACAACCTCTCCCTCACCCCCCTCTAACCTCCCCCCTCTTAACATTTACAAAGAAACGCCCCCCTCCAGAAACTTGCGTAGGACTCGTGAAGTTGTCTTTTACGGCTGGGTCCCCCTGGATCTTTATCTGCCATCATGTAAAAAAAGATGAGCAAAACAAGTCACCAGCTAACTACGAAGCTATACCAAAGCAACACATACAGAAAACACGTAAGTCCAAGGCGTACGTAATCTACGTAACTAGGCCTGAGCCGGAAGATTTTTGATTGACAGGAAAGGGAGCAAACCAAACGCCTCGGTCCGAGCGCTTTGATTGGCTGATGTTTTTCAGGTCCTGCCATGTCCACAGTTATTTTATTTTTTTATTATTATTCTTTCAGAGACCATACATACAAGTCCACTAAAGGTCAGTATATTCATTTTATGTGAATCAGACAAATTAAACAACAAAAACATCCTCCATAATGCCTTTAATAGTTAGAAAGATCCAGGACAGTCTGAGTATTATTTATATCACATTATTTACTTGTAGGCATCAGAACTCTGGTTTAGTATAACAGGATGGTTTCACAGCATGTTTGAAGCTTTGCCTACATTTTCTGATTCCTGCCCCATCTAATGTGTGCTTTGATTGGAGTGACCATAAATAAGTAAATTAAATGTCAAATTCATGTTGATGCTGGATGTATTTATGGTCTGTTATTAAAAAACTGTTGATAAAAGCTCATTTAGAAGTAAAGCTATGTGTTTGTTTTTAGAGAATGAGCTGTTTGAAGCCTCAAAAACCTTATTAAAAATGTACACCTTCACACAGTTATTATTATCTACGTTTGACGCTAAGTCTGTGCGGCTGTTTCACTACTATTTCCTGGCAATGCAACAACAATCTGCCATGAACTACGAGCAGACCAGAATACTAATCTCTTTCCTTCCAGTTCTCCTAACAAGCGAAGCAGCCTCTCCTCTCCACTGCTAGTTCAGCATCAATCGATGGATTCTCTGCCACTTCCTCTCTCTGTGTTTTTCACCATTTAAACCAACATGAACTTAATGCCAGGCACTGCTGTATGACCACTGCCCACTTTACTGGGTGTCACAGAGACTGAATATATAAAATATAGATGATATCATAGAGTAAGATAGAAATACCACTGAAATAATTTGTTGCTTGAGAGAATTTGCTGCTTTTTCATTTGTATACCAGGATGAGTTGCATATGGATATTTGTGCTGTTGGATAAAGGCAGTCTGTAGAACACAAACCAAGCCATTTTATTGTCATTTAATTGGGTGTGAAAATGACTTTATGTCTTTGAGGTCATTTTTATCCTCATTATGTGCTATAAAACACTGTAAAGCTGCAGTGAAAGTGATACAGACAACATCTAACATCCACAGAAGAGAAGATAAAGGTACAAAAGGATGAAAAGGACAGAAGTAGGAGGAGGATGAGGAGAGAACAGAAGGTGAAAGAGACAGAGTGTGGAAGCAGGCAAACAATGAGAGTCTGAGACAGAGCGAAGATAGAAGGACCGGGAGTCTTCTGAGCTCATCAGTGAAGGTCAACAGCCTGCCGTCCCCTCAGAAAGCCAAACTCACCGCCGCTTCTCTCTGCGCTCGTTTCTCTACGTGAACTTGGCTGAGACTCTCTCTGTGTTTTGATGTTGCACAAAGACACAAAAACACAAAAACACAAAAACACAGGTGGCTGAAACCAAAGAGCTCTAACTTCTTTAAGAGAGACAACTGAAAGCAAAGTGAGTCTGCTGAAGTCCCGAGATGGACGTTTGTTAAATGTCAGCGCTACAGCCGAGCCTGCCAGAGTGTGTGTGTGTGTGTGTGTGTGTGTGTGTGTGTGTGTGTGTGTGTGTGTGTGTGTGTGTGTGTGTGTGAGACAAAGAGAAACAGTAAATGCTATACCAATCAGCAGACTGAAGAGTAAGACCGGAGCTTCTACAATAACAACGCTTTTTTTTCTTCTTTCTGACATGAAATGTGAAACCACGCATAAATAATTTGCCTAAAGACAGACAGAGTACAAACCGAAAAAAAAGAAGAAGTGGAAAAAAGAAATTTATTCAGATTTGAGAATAGATATGACAAAAAAGTTATTTGAATTTGTGGTGCTGCTCTGCTGCTTCTGCATTTCGGATTCTGCTTCCAGAATAATGAATTGCTCCGTCTGCCCCCTGGGTCTTTGTAATTGGAAACTTTGGGGGTTGTCAGCGTTCATCGAGTGAAATTTGGTTATTGTGTTTTACCTACAACAAAAACTGAGAGTCACACAGAAATAATGATTCCAGATCATTACAGCTCGGGTCTTGTTTTCATAGTTTTGGCCGTCATTATGTCTGTGGGCTAACTGGTAAAACAGCAGCTACATGATGGGATGACCAGGTCAAACCATTAAACTGTCATGCTGCAGCTTGTCCGTGTGTTTCTACCTCCAGGTTCTTGTTTATCTCCTGTTCATCTTCTCGGTTTGTTTGTGCAGCACCAGCCCAGCCCTTCACTCCTCAGCAGTAACATCAGGAGCAGCGGCCCTCGTTCTGCCAGCCTCGACCTGATCTCTTTTGACTGCTTTCAGACATTTCAGCCCCACAGCTCCAGCCATCACACATCCAGCTTCCTCTGCTCACCGCCGTCCTCCAGCCACCTTGTCAGTCCAGTCCAATCCCTGCTACCGAGTCGCTCACCTGCCTCCATTCCTTTTCGTCTTCCACGTCACGTTTCATTCCTTCCTACAGATCCTTCACTAACTAATGAACCACTTTCTAACCTGCCAAACTACCTCAACTACAATTTGTTTTCTCATATCTCTGTACATGTAAAAGCACATTCATTATTATGGAAGGCTCTGCAATCTCTGATAAGTTTGCAAAACTCTGCGTTACGTTTCAGTTCCTCAAGTAGACTGAAAAATATCGACTTTTGCAGCAGATTACATACAGACCATACAGTGAACGCCTGTTTGACTACATGGACAGTCACATCGTACAAACGTGTATTTACCAAAGAACCTTAGTTTAACTCATGCTAGCTGTCCTCTACACACTGTGTGATTTTCATCCATCCCAGAAGAAAGATAACAACGGTGAGAGAATGGTGGTGATATCTTTGGTCTTGGCTCTAAATCGGTGGTCCTACGTCTCACTGTGAGACAGGTTCAAGGACGGCCGTCGTCGTGGCAACCAAAGACAAGCTGCCATAAAATTCTGACAGTCACAAATTCTGGGTGATCATCTGTCAGTGTGATGCTGCTGAACCTACGACAACTAACTAACCAATACAAATGTGCTATGTGAGATTTAAACTGAGAAGACAGCCTGGTAGAGCTGTGGCAGCAGAAGCTTTTTTAGACGAGTCCTGCAGCTCAAATCACAACCGGACAGAAAAGGAGCAGCATGGAAGGATATAGCAGCTCCCAGGTTAGTGAGCTAACATTAGCGGCTAGCAAAGCACACAAACACAGAAATGTCACAAGGTGAGGGCTCTGTTCATGTTTGGCTAGCTTCTCTGTGATTGTAGGAGCTCCATTTATGCTTCGGTTGTTTATTGTCGTGGATGGACGGTGACGTTTTATGCTTGCGCATTCACGTCGACTCACGTACATCATAGGCTGAGATTCAGCTGCGCTTTATCGTGTAATTTGCACAGAAAAAACTCGGTTTCGTGCCCAAAGATCATTAGATTCATGTCATACAGTGGAGCAAGGTGGGAACTTATAGATTGTTAAAATCTCACAGTGTAGAGGCTTAAATATGGCAAAATATTTCACAAAACTGGCTGAACGTGTCAGAACCTCCTCCCTTATTTTGCTTCATGCATCATTGATCCTGTTTTAGTGACAGTAATGCTTCATGCACATATTCCATAAAATGTGATGGTAAAAACTGATAGCCTCACTCCTATGTCTGCGCTGAAGTTTCCATACATCTGTAATGAAATGTATTTCCTTGCACTGAACACCAGGGGGCGCAGGCTATAAGTTTTACAGATTTACACATATAAAGTTATCTGTCTAGTTATCTAAACCAAACCAGAAGTGGAAGCACCCAAAACGACAGCATATCCGCTGACTTTAAAGGAAAACACCAGAACTAAAGCACTGGGTGTTACTAATAATATAATTTAAGTTTATCACCACAACTAAATGCAGATCCATATCCCCACAATCATCAAAAGGAGTGACTTACTTTCAATAATCATTAATAAAAGTCACAAACTGCTAGAATCGGGGCTTGTACACACAAAAATATGATTTTGTTTACTGCGTCAATGTTAGCATTAATCACGGTGTTAATCATTAGATTAATTCTGATGTTTATCCTCAGCAACAGTTCTGTCACGTCTTTATTTTTCAGGCCTAAGACATGTTTCCACATCCTCAGATCTCAGTAATGAGGTGGAAAATTAAACAGGAGTTGTGATAAACCAGAATTACTTTTTTGAAATGAAAACAAATGCTGATCTTTTTTACATTTTTTTATTTTTGGTCCACAAAAGCACCAATTTCTCGAATGTTTGAGTAAAAGGCTTGCATTTGCCTGCTCACACTGCCTGCTCATCCAGAAGTTTGCTTTGAGGAGATGCTTAAACCCAGTTGGATCTCCTGCAGTTGCCCAAGTCCTGATTGCTTTTCTTCACCTCTTTACCTCTTTTGCAGAGCAGCCCCAAAGATGCTGAGATTTCAGGCTTTCAAAGTCGATTTCTGGCCTTCTGGCTGTGAATCGTAACAGAAACCTATTGTCTGGTGAATGTCTAAAACCAACAGATTCCTACTAGCAGCATTCCTGCCTCACAAACCGCTCAATAATGGAGATACATTTACAAACAGGCTAAATCATTCCACTTCCTGTTGTAGTGTAAAATAGTGCTGCAATCTTCATTAGCCATTCGTTTTGATGTTTGCAGTCTGTTCTCTAAAAATGTTTGGGTCATTTACAGGCCAATATTCCACAAGAGGAAGAACATAAGGCACAGTTTTTATAACACACCACAAGTCTGACACTATTTTCTTAAGGATGCATTTGAAAAGTCACACAGAACTGTGTACGAAACTGTTTAACATGATGTAGAACAACATGTCTGTAACATCAGAGCCACAGTTATGATGAGCATCCTGCTACAAACTCCTCAATCACCGTGCCATCAGTGGTATCTGACAACAGTGGTTACTATGGCGACAGAGGGACTACTTGGTGCAGGTAGAATCAGGAGATGTGAATATTTTCTTCCTCCTCTTGTGAGTCTCAGTGCATGAGAGCAACAACATGGAAAATGCTAAGTTGATATTGACAACAAATGAACCAAAGCACAGTTATTTCACTACAACATCGAAATGCTGAGTCATTTCAGGATTTCTATGGCTGCTTGGTCAAAATCAGAAACTAGACTTATAATAAGAGGCAAAACATCTTCAAGACCAAACAGCAGTTCTACTTCTCCTGCACAATTCTAGTGTTAGAATCTCTCCAGGAAGTTGCAATGTTGCGAGCACAACAGTTAATGCAAATTCAGCCAATCTCCATGAATTCTGCCTTGCAATTCTGTGCAATCACCGCAACTTCTCCGCAATTTTGGCCCACCTCTCTTGAGTTCCACCAATCGTAGCAGTACCAAACGTAATGCACCCAGTTCACTTCCTTGTTTCTGGTCTGAAGATGCAGACATGTCCCGTTCTAATGTCTCTCATTTGCCAACAAAAATTACTGCTAAAGCCCGTGAAAAACAATTCCCTTCTTGATCAAAGTGGAGATAATTTGTTTTACATCCGTGCAATATTGTGGTGGAATGCAAACAAAAATCATCGAGTGACAAACGTTTTTCTACTGCAAACATATCAGGAGAACGTTTGAAAGGAGCGGAAACAGACCAGACAACATTCAACTTTCAGGCTCAGATAATGGAGCTAATATAAAGTGAGCTAGACTTAAAGGCTTCCAATGACACATGTGATTAACTTTATAATCCAGTTAATGTTCTTCCTAGAACATAGAATTGTGTATTCATTCTTTTCCTGTCCATTGTTGTTGCTGAATACTCTCACTCACCGGGCATTAACGGGTTTTCTGATTGATTCCAACTTCGCAGAGAGTTAGACAGAGAAACAGAGGCTTTGGTTTGTCGTCATGAAAAGACAACACAACTTTATTAATTTATTATTAATAATTCCTATCAAATACCATCTGCGTTAGAGGGGACGTACAGTAGAGGAGTTGGCTTGGAATCATTTCTAACAGGTTATTGTTTGACTTTTTTATGGACAGAAACATTCTTACATGTACGATGCTGTGAAAAGGCATTAGACCATTCCCTAACAGCTGTTTTTTTTGGGTGAATCTCAAACTGAACTGCATCAAGTCTTTAGAAAAATTCCAACGTAAAACAGAAGCAACTTGAGTAAAAACAAACTCGATGTTTTGAAGGATAATTAATAGTTATCCAGAAACAGTTGTACCTGAGTGAAAAAAAAGGATTTCCCTTGAATTTATCAATCTAAAAATCTCCCAAACTGCATTTATAACTGGTTGCAGCAACAGGCCTGATTACTGCCATCCTGTTACATTAAATCATCACTTCAAAAGATATTTTTCAGATGTAAGAAGTTGGATAAAAGTCCTCAGTGAAATCAAAAGAAATTCCACTAAAGACGCGAAAGAAGGTGTCTGAAATATATCAGGAAGATTTACAAAGCAAATTCTAAGGTTCAGGGACTCCATAGATCCAATGTGAGAGACATTATCTACAAATGGGCAAGGCCCTTTCCAAAAGAGACCAAGTTTCCAACATTTCTCCACTAGCATGGAGAATGTAGGAAGCAACAAAACATCCAAGGAACATCAAAGGAAATCCAGGTCACTCTCGCCTCAGTATAGGTCAGTGTTTAGACTCCATTATGTATTTGAGTTATCTTTTATTTTTCCCTTATGTGTGGGACAACGGATGTAAATTAGCCTTGTGCTAAATCTGGCGTATTTACTGCAACCTTATGGTAACTATGAGATTGTATGTTCATCAATATGCACTGTCCCGTCCAAATAAATAAAGACTAAAAAAAAGAAACTTGTCAAAACTAGCTTTCAGTGGAGAGGCTAAAATCACTGCAAATGCAGAAGAAGATCGAGGCCTGTGTGAGTTTTGATGTCCTTCAAACCTTTTAGGGGAAAATGAGTCAAAGGTTTGGAAAACAGGAATTCTGCTGCATCAAACCAAACTGAGAGTTCAACAAAAAGAACGTTTTAGTCGTGGCAGTGGAGCATGAAAAAGCAGTGTGCTGCTGACGGGCGGCTTTGCTGCTTCAGAGCGACTTGAAGAAAACAGGAATTCTGCTCTCTGACAGAAGATCCTGGAGGAGAACTTCAGGTCTTCAGTCTGTGATCTGAACCTGGATGTGCAGCCAGTCAATGATCCAAGCTTAAGATTGGTGTCTCAAAAGGAAGAGGATGCAGGTTTAGGAAAAGTCTCCTGAACGCCCAGACCTGAAGTCATTCACGGGATTAAAAGAGCAGTCCATAAAATCCCCATGTGACGACAATAAAACAGAGATACGAGCACTAGTTAGTGTGGGAAACACACAAAAACAGAAAAAAGAATTTAAAAAACATTATCATAACACTGGCCATAAATCATCTACAACAAACGTAGGAAAATGTGTGATTTCATCAACATATTTTATTATTAGCCTTTATTTATTTTCACTTCAGGGTCTTTCTTTTTCCAAATTACCACAGTAATTATGTAAATTATACCGATTTCTCAAGATTAAATAAAGCTAAAGTTCATTGTTTTCTTTTTTCTTTTAGTCAGACATGATTCCTGGAACAGGAAGACACCGGCAGGCAGAGCTAACAGTAAATGAGGTTATTCTGATTCAGTCCAGATAATGCTTCCAGTAAGAGAAAGAGAAAAGAAAATGCAAATGAACTATTGATTTTGCACCTACATTCATCTAATGTAACTGAAAAAAAAACTGTAATAAGTCCAGTAGCAGAAAGAACTGTGTTGTAAACGGTATCATCGGAACAAAATTTAATCCAAATTCATCTATTCTTTGTTATTATTTTTCTTAAACACATATAATTGGAAAAGAAACTCTCAAATAAGTTTTTTTTTCTAAATTCTTCATCTGTATTTTCTCCTGTTTATTTTTAGTTGCTTTGGTTTCAGAACACTGCAGACTGTGTTATGTAGACTACGTATTACAGAGAAAATGACAAAAACGAGACGCAATATGACAAAAACGGGACAGAAAATGACAAAAACAGCACGCAATATGACAAAAATGAGACACAAAATGACAAAAACGAGACACAAAATGACAAAAACGGGACAAAAAAATGACAAAAGTGAGACACAAAACGACCAAAGGGAGACACAAAATGATAAAAACGGGACACAAAATGTAAAAAATCCGCCCAGTGGACCCACCACCTACAGGGCAGGAAGTCGGGGTCGGGTGCTATGCCCACCGGGCAGTAGGCAGGAGCAGGCGCCTGGGCGTGCCGTCCCCTGGTGGCGTAGACTAGCTCTGGGGACGTGGAACGTCACCTCACTGGCGGGGAAGGAACCTGAGCTGGTGCGGGAGGTGGAGCGATACCGGCTAGATATAGTTGGGCTCGCCTCCACGCACAGCAAGGGTTCTGGAACCAGAATCCTGGAGAGGGGTTGGACTCTCTCCTACTCCGGAGTTGCCCAGGGAGAGAGGCGCCGGGCGGGTGTGGGGATACTCACAAGCCCCCGGCTGAGCGCCGCTTTGTTGGAGTTCTCCCCGGAGAACGAGAGGGTCGCCTCTCTGCGACTTCGTGTTGCAGGGGGGAAAACTCTGACTGTCGTCTGTGCTTATGCGCCGAACAGCAGTTCAGAGTATTCGGCCTTCTTGGAGTCTCTGGGTGGGGTCCTGGAAGGGGTACCGCCCGGGGATTCCATAGTTCTCCTGGGAGACTTCAACGCTCACGTGGGCAACGATGGAGAAACCTGGAGGGGGGTGATTGGGAGGAACGGCCTGCCCGATCTGAACCCGAGTGGTGTTTTTTTACTGGACTTCTGTGCTAGTCATGGTTTGGCCGTAACAAACACCATGTTCGAGCATAAGGTTGCTCATAAGTGTACTTGGTACCAGAGCACCTTAGGCCAAAGGTCGATGATCGACTTTATAGTCGTATCGTCAGACCTGCGGCCGTATGTCTTGGACACTCGGGTGAAGAGAGGTGCAGAGCTGTCAACTGATCACCACCTGGTGGTGAGTTGGATCCGATGGCGGGGAAGACTGCCGGACAGACCTGGTAAACCCAAACGTGTAGTGCGGGTGAACTGGGAACGTCTGGCGGAGGACTCTGTCCGTAGGGTTTTCAACTCCCACCTCCGGAAGAGTTTCTCCTGCATCCCGGGGGAGGTTGGGGACATGGATTCTGAGTGGTCCATGTTCAAAGCCTCCATTGCAGAAGCAGCTGTTAGGAGCTGTGGTCTGAAGGTCACTGGTGCCTGTCGTGGCGGCAATCCAAGGACCCGCTGGTGGACACCAGCGGTGAGGGAGGCCGTCAGGCTGAAAAAGGAGACTTATCAAGCCTGGTTGGCTCGGGGGTCTCCTGAAGCAGCTGACAGGTACCGGCTGGCCAAAAGGGCGGCAGCTGCGGCAGTGGTGGAAGCTAAAACTCGGGTGTGGGAGGAGTTCGGGGAGGCCATGGAGAAGGACTTTCGATCGACCTCGGGGAAGTTCTGGCAAACCATTCGACGCCTCAGGAAGGGGAACCAAGGCTTCGCCCAGGCTGTGTATGGTCGGGGTGGAGAACTGTTGACCCGTACTGGGGATATCGTCGGGCGGTGGAAAGAGCACTTCGAGGAACTCCTTAACCCGGTAAACACGTCCTCTATGGAGGAGGCAGAGCCTGAAGACTCGGGAGTATCTGCGTCCATATCCGTGGCAGAGGTCGCCGAGGTAGTTAAAAAGCTCCTCGGTGGCAAGGCGCCAGGTGTGGACGAGATTCGCCCTGAGATGCTGAAGGCTCTGGACATTGTTGGACTGTCTTGGTTGACACGTCTATGCAATGTCGCGTGGGCATCGGGTACAGTACCTGGGGAGTGGCAGACCGGGGTGGTGGTCCCTATTTTTAAAAAGGGGGATCGGAGAGTGTGTGCCAACTACCACGGTATCACACTTCTCAGCCTCCCCGGGAAAGTTTACTCTAGGGTGCTGGAAGGGAGGATCCGACCGATAGTCGAACCTCGGATTCAGGAGGAGCAATGCGGATTCCGTCCCGGTCGTGGAACAGCAGACCAGCTCTTTACCCTTGCGGAGCTGCTGAGGGGGTCATGGGAGTATGACCTGCCAGTCTACATGTGCTTTGTAGATCTGGAGAAGGCCTACGACCGTGTCCCCCGAGGGGCTTTGTGGGGGGCACTGCGGGAGTATGGGGTCCGAGGCTCGTTGTTACGGGCCGTTCGGTCCCTGTACAACCAAAGTGAGAGCTGTGTCCGCATACTCGGCATTAAGTCAGACACATTTCCGGTGGGTGTTGGACTCCGCCAGGGCTGCCCCTTGTCTCCAATCCTGTTTGTGGTTTTCATGGACAGGATTTCAAGGCGCAGTCGTGGTGGGGAGGGTTTTCGGTTTGGGAGCCTCAGGATCGCTTCGCTGCTTTTTGCAGATGATGTGGTTTTGTTGGCATCCTCAGACCGTGACCTCCGGCACGCACTGGAGCGGTTTGCAGCCGAGTGTGAAGCGGCAGGGATGCGGATCAGCACCTCCAAGTCCGAGGCCATGGTTCTCTGCCGGAAACCGGTGGAGTGTTTCCTCCGGGTTGGGGGGGAGTTGCTTCCCCAAGCGAAGGAGTTTAAGTATCTCGGGATCTTGTTCACGAGTGATGGGAAAATGGAGCGGGAGATGGACAGGCGGATTGGTGCGGCGTCAGCAGTAATGTGGGCGTTGTACCGAACCGTCGTGGTGAAGAGGGAGCTGAGCCGTAAGGCGAAACTCTCGATTTACCAGTCCATCTACGTTCCAACCCTCACCTATGGTCATGAGCTTTGGGTAGTGACCGAAAGAACAAGATCGCGGATACAAGCGGCCGAAATGAGCTTCCTCCGTAGGGTGGCTGGGCTCAGCCTTAGAGATAGGGTGAGGAGCTCAGACATCCGGAGGGAGCTCAGAGTAGAGCCGCTGCTCCTTCGCATCGAAAGGAGCCAGTTGAGGTGGTTTGGCCACCTGATTCGGATGCCTCCGGGGAGACTTCCTCTAGAGGTTTTCCGAGCACGTCCGTCTGGGAGGAGACCCCGGGGCAGACCCAGAACTCGCTGGAGAGATTATATATCTCGTCTGGCCTGGGAACGCCTCGGGATCCCCCAGGAAGAGCTGGAAAGTGTCGCTGGGGGGAGGGACGTTTGGAACGACCTGCTTCGCCTGCTGCCCCCGCGACCCGGCCCCGGATAAGCGGAGGAAAATGGATGGATGGAAATGTAAAAAATGAGACACAAAACGACAAAAACTGGACACATAATGACCAAAACGAGACACAAAATGACAAAAATGAGACACAAAACGACCAAAGCGAGACACAAAATGACAAAAATGAGACACAAAATGACAAAATGAGACACAAAACGACAAAAACTAGACACAAAATGACCAAAACGAGACACAAAATGACAAAATGAGACACAAAACGACCAAAGCGAGACACAAAATGATAAAAACGGGACACAAAATGCAAAAAATGAGACACAAAACGACAAAAACTGGACACAAAACGACAAAAAGGAGACACAAAATGATAAAAACGGGACACAAAATGTAAAAAAAAAAAGAGACACAAAACGACAAAAACTGGACACAAAATGACCAAAACGAGATGCATAGTGACAAAAACGAGATACAAAACAACAAAAACGAGACACAAAACAACGTATTCATCCACCCACCTCTTGAACTAGTTCCATGTAGTCAATTCTGATATAACAGCAAAACACCATAAGTCGAGGACGTCGTAAACCAAGGACTTCCTGTATATTTCTGTATAGATGTGTGCTTCTGCAATCCACCAGCATTTGTGGTTGAACACAAATCACTCTTGTGCACATATTTGGTGGGCAGCATTTGCTAATTTCCAGCCCTGCTGTATGTGTGCTGCCTGCCATTCCTTCTTTCTGCTCGTATGAACATGTGCTGTATGCTCACCGGTCCCCTGTGCTCTCAGACTTCTGTGTGTGGTTTGCAGAAGGAAAGCAGCTCCTCCACTCTTTTTTTTTTGCGTCTCTGTGTGTCTGAATGCGTGTGGTGTGGTCACAGACTGGAAAGGGCTTCGGTCCACATGGGAACAAATGACAGGATCTGGTTTAGTGAGCCTATCTGTAAAAGATGAAAGAAACCCAACCAGTAAAAGCGCACGTAGGAATTAGAGCCGAGACCTCGCCAGACCTCCCACGGTGATTTCACTCCAGCGTCAGATGGTCAGTGGATGGTCACCGGGTTTAACTCTGCATCCCTCTAACAGTAATGAGCCAGAAAGCCACAACCGCTGCAAAATATGCCGTATAAAAGAAGTCATTACAATCCAAATTTGGAACTTGGCACCAAGAAAAAAACCCTGTGGACGTGTGGAACCAACAAAAACAACCAAATTACCCCTGATTACTGCTGTTCCTGCCCAAATCATGAAAGGACACACTCACCAAGCAGGACGCTAAATCGATTCTTGTTGTCAAGACGATGTCCTGACAATGAAAAGCAAACGCTGTTCCAAAATGAAGCTCATTATAACAGGCTCGCAATGACACGGCATCCTTTGTGGGTGCAGACACACTAATATTTATCTCTCTGTAGCACTCGGTTCCACTCTCTCTGCCTCCTGCAATCAGAAAACAAAACACTTTCTGATCCTGCTCTTGTGACGGAACATCACCAAGACAGAACACAAGGAGATGCTGCAAAGACACACGGAGCTTCACTTTTAGCTTTGGTTTTGTCGACACACAGAGAAGAAAGTGATTATTCTGTCAAATTATTCCACTCAGCGATGAACCCATCATTTCTGTCCAATTAAAACAACATATCAGCCTTTTTGTAAATGAAGCAGCTCCAAATTAAAGAATGTATTTTCTAGATTTTATACCAGTATGCAACGGGGAAATCTGCCAACCAACGTACGTTTTTTATTATTTGTTCTTTCACCATACCAATAAATGGTGGTATACCCATGGGAGATAAACTATGTAGTTATAAAAGTAACACACTTACTATGAAATATTAATAAAAGACAATACCATAAAATGCTACAATATAATTCTCATATATATCAAAAAATTCTTTTTTCCTGTTCACAGTCTGTCCAAAATCAGCTAGGATGGCTCAGAAGGGTTCCAAATATGACTAAAAACAATAAAAGCACGTCCAAAATCACTCAAATCTGACCTCTTAAAATATATGTGCTCTCCAAATGCCATCAAAATCTGTCCAAAATTACCCAAACGTATACAAAATGACTAGAAATTACTCAAATTTGTGCAGAACCTGCTCAAAAAATCCTCCTGAACTGTTCAAAACCTGTCCAAGATGAGTTAAAGGATGGCTGAGAAGGGTTAAAAAAAATGATAAAAATGGGTCAAAAATGACTTTAAAATGTCGTCAAAAATATTCTTTAAAAAGTAGGAACTATTCACAGTTACAGTTTTATAAACATCCGTGGTCCTCAGCGGTGGATTTGTTGTAGGATCACAATCATGTGATCATGTAGTGTTCACTGGTTGTCATGGTTACAGTGATGCTCTGCTGCTAACCGAAATCTTTATCAAATCCGTGGATCCGCATCACTGCCAGAATCTAATCAGTAAATAGATATAAAACTGAAGAGTAGAGTCACAGAAGAAAACAGTCTTTGAGCATTACTTAAAATGACAGAAATGCAGATAAATAGATCTCTTAGAAAGAGTCTCTGGTGTAAGATTATCTGAATATGAAGGAAGCATCTTTTATGCCTTATCCACATTCTGGTCCAGATGGTTCTGGAGCTGCTCGATTGGAGCAGTTGGACATTTAGTTTGCTGATAAGGGCACCTTCACGGTTAATGTTCAAAAGTCCATTTCTCCTTTGAGCAGGTTTTGTGCTGCTGGTTTTCAGATGGTAGTTATGATCTAGAGCACATGTGTCAAACTCACGGCCCGTGAGATCATTTTACATTGATCTATTATTATTGTTATTAATGGCCTGACGATATGAAGCACTGATAACACACAAACTACAGATCCCATAATGCAGCGCAGCAGCTACCGAGGTTACCTGGGAACATTTCCGCGTCATTCAAGTCAAGCGTCTGTTATTGTCTGCAACCCTATTAAAGCTAGCCCTTAACAATGGCCAAAAGAAAAGTTGATTCTGAAAACAGAGCCTTTCAAAGCGATGGGAGGCTGAGTTTCAAAAATTCTGGAACGCTCCGTCATCACCCCACTCCAACAGCATCTCCACTCCTCCCAGTTGTTTGAACTATTTCAGTCCTGATTCCGTACACACCACAGTACCGAAACAGCCCTCCTCAAAGTATCCAATGATCTTCTCCTTGCCGCCGATTCTGGTTCTTTATCCATCCTCCTTCTCCTGGACCTTTCTGCTGCTTTTGACACCACTGACCACACCATCCTTCTTCACCGTCTACAGTCAATTGGCATCACTGGCACAGCGCTCCAATGGTTCACCTCCTACCTCTCCGACCGCCATCACTTTGTCTTTGCAAACAATTTAAGATCCTTCACCTCCCCTGTCAGTCACGGAGTTCCCCAAGGCTCGGTGCTTGGACCCCTCCTCTTCACAATTTACATGCTCCCCTTCGGTCAAATCATTCGCCACCATGGACTTAACTTTCACTGCTATGCCGACGATACCCAACTTTACGTTTCCTCTAAATCCATCACCCCCATCATCCTTTCTACCATAACCAACTGCCTATCTGACATGAAAACCTGGATGGACAACAACTTTCTAAAACTTAACACCAATAAAACAGAACTTCTCATCATCAGACCCAAATCTCTTCTCCCCTCTGCTCAGAATTTCACACTCCGAATTGACGGTCATCATGTCGTTCTGCTGCTTTCACTACATCCTAACTACCGCTTCTGCAACAGCATTGTTTATAGCAGGGGTGTCAAACATGCGGCCCGTGGGCCAAAAGCGGTCCTCTTTTTTTCCTGACTTTTCTCATTTTGATCATAAAGAAAAATGCTGTATTTTTCAGTTCCAGATGAAATTTCACTCATTTTTCTTCATACATTATTTTCAAAATGTATTTTTTTGAACTAAAACAAAGGAAACATCAGGAGTTGTGGTTATTTACAGGTTATCGTGCTGTGGTTTTACTGGTCCAGTCCACTGGAGATCAAACTGGGCTGAATGTGGAACCTGAACTAAAATGAGTTTGGCTCTCCTGGTTTATAGGATGCCATCCAGTCTTGCATCCAGAACTCTTTTCTGCCTCATCTCCTCTACTTTTACTCTCTGTCCTTCAACCCATCAAACTCCAACTCATTCTCATCACAAAGTCCTCCACAATCAGCCACCAGACCTGAGCTGACAGAGATTCCCTTTTCATTCTCCCAACACATCTTCAGGACCGCACCGACCAAACATCTGGAAACTCACCTTCAAAGAATCACTTTTAGTGTTTGATTTAATGTCAGTTTCTGCTTCATGTACTTTAAGTGTATTTTATACTTTTAGCTTGTATTTTGGGTTTTCTTGTCTGTGAGTACTCTGTGCATCAGTGATGGACTTTACTGCAGAGTTTGAGTTTCTGAAACATTAAATGCATTATGTGTTAAACAGTCAGTATAATGGAAGCAGGTAAGCGCTCAGTAAAGGAGTTAAAAGACAAACACAAGGTCTTAACCTGTAAAATGGTAAGAACTGCTTCACTTTCAGTCACATTCATGCATGAGTCAAAACAGTCTTTGGATGCAGAATTCAGTGTTTTCTGTAATTACAGCTCAGTTCACGGTCAACAGCAGAGAAAATGAATGCTGGATGAATGGCAGGCAGTGGAATTAGCAGTGGAGCTGAGCATTGTCATGAGTGTGTTTTTCACAGATAACTGCTTTAATTTAATGTGTGTGGACCATTAGGAGGCGTAGCGTGAGCAGCACATTAGCAGAACATCTACAGCTCTAGAGATCCATGTGGATCTACAGTGGAGGGGATCAGGAGAAGTGCTGACACACACTCAGTGTAGTGACGTCTAAAATGCAATGACATCGATCTGCTAACATCTCTGGGCATGCAGAGCAGGTGAAATCTAAACTGTCAGGCCCCGTTTACACAGCTAAATACAGTAAATATGTGTGTTTTCTGTTGTGACTGGAAGCATCTCTGAAGCTCTATGTGGGTAGAAGAAGCCCAAAAAACATGTTCATGCTGTGTCTGGAACAACTTTAGTGAGTAACAAACACTAATTTATCTTTTTATGTAAAGCTGGAAACACAGGGCATGATACAACTCTTCTGCAGCGTTTTCTGTTAAGAGATCATTTTGGTGACTTAGGTGGATTACGTTCAGATTGTTTTTTCTTACTTTAGAATACTTTTTAACCGACGGTTAAGTATGGAAAGGATGGTTTTACCTTGCTGACATGTTCCAGCTATGTCTGCATCGTCTGACGTGTGATGACGTGTCGTTTTTATCACATGACCGGCCACACAGATCTATCAGAATCAGAAAACAGAAACATAATCACGATTCCATATGTCTGAGGGATAACAGAACCCAGACAACCCATAATGAAGAAACACAGCATCAACACAGCAGTCAAACCACACACAAAACTCCATCAGTTCATCCAAAAGACAAGATACAACCAGACAATAAATACAATATCATTTATGAAATTCTGTTCAAGTCATGTGAGAAAACAGGTGGATCATACGACACAAGAAGAAAAGGAACACCAGACAGAATGTGGAAAGAGTTGGACGACTCACAAGAACTCTAATAGAAAAAGCCGAGCAAGAAAACTTAAAATCAGCCATCAGGGACCACTGTAAAAGAAATAACCAACTAATGGACTGGGACAGGGGGAGGATTCTACCATCAGAGACAAACAATGGATTAAGGAGGACATAGAGGTCAGGAAGCAGGTGAGCAGTTCTACACAACACGTCATCAACACGTCAGCAAGGTAAAACCATCGTGTCTTTGCTTAGCTGTCTGTTAAAAAGGAACGCTGTTCTATATTGCCTGTGCGTCTAAAACTACCAAGTGAGCCACACTTTTGCACTGAGAGATGACTTTTTACATTCTGAGTTTAAAAAATGCAAAGATGCAGCAGTGCAAGAATTGCTGTGCAAATTTTACGATTTGGGATTTTATGATATGAGTCCAATTTATGTCAACATCAGCTGGTGATGCCAATGTTATAAAGATAAATATGTAAATACAAATCTATATGAATATATTAAATATATAATCTTCTTTGTCTTTTCAAATTAGAGTTTGCAATCAGGACGTTGCTGTCAGAACTTCCCAACCGTACGCTGTCTGTGTAGGTTCTCATTCATCCAGGTCATGGTTGTCCAAAGTAGTTTAAATCAATCCACTGGACTTTAAGAAAGTTCCTTGAAGACGTCTCACCTCTCATCCAAGAGGCTTCTTCAGTTCTGGTGGTGGTTGGTGTTGCCTCAGCTTTTAAACCTCTGTGAGGTGTGTCCAGGGCTATTATTCCAACGACCGATACCAAGACTCATCTGACTACTCAACGATGGTCGTTGTGAGTATCGGTGGGAGTCGTTGAAGACACAGATCCCAACCATACGATCATCCATCATTCCTGTTTAGACCCTGTGTCCAGAATGAAGACAATCCCCATTAGTCTGCATTATTAAGGTATCTGGTGTCCAAGTTACAAACTTTCCCTCTAAAACTGCCACTTAGAGCTGCATCACTGAAGTCTTAAACGGCTAACATGTTGACCAGTATGCATCTACTCGTAACGCACGTACGTAGAATATGATGAAATCTGCTAAATTCAGAGTTATTCAGAAAAACACAAACATGATGTGGAGTCAAATGTAGGCTCATAAGATCTTGCTATTGGATTCTGTTGCTCCAGGATAAAAAGTTGTATTTAATCATTTTAGAGGAGAGTAATAAGGAACATGAGCAGACGGGAGATAAAAGTTCTCATACTGGTGGTTTGTACCTCACTTTGGAAAAAAAAAGAACAATCCCAGAAGTGAATAACAGATCAGAAAAGAAGGTCCGATGTGGATCCATTCAGCGTGGACAGTGCAGCTTTGCATTCGGTAGCATCGCACAACTCCTGTCACCAAACTTTAAAAAATCCTATGAAACTCACAGGAAAACATCTGTGTAAGCTCACAAAACCATTCTGAAGAGCTGTGTTCACGTTTTGAATCTAAACTCCTTCAACCATTCTGGTGAATCTTCCAAGCAGGTCACAGCTGATATACAACGACATGTTCATCACCGACTGTGTTCCAGTCTTAGTTTTACAAGCTTTTCATTCAGCTGGATTACAAGTTAATTGCAGGGTCACATTTTTTTTGAGCCTATGTGAAAACTGAAAAAAAGCAGTCATGTTATGCAGTTAATTTGAGCCACTTGACACTTCCAGGCTCCTCCGACGATAGGGAAATCATTTCACAGCATGAATAATTTAGCCGTAATAGACTTAGCGTGATTAATAATTTCTTCACATATCCACAGTCAAAGTCTGTTAGATCACTTTCCAAGTGGTTTAGTGGCTCTGAATCAGCCTTTTCTCTGTGTTTGTTGTTTACAGGAGTTTCAAAACTTTGGAAATGTCACCGCTATAGTGATTCTAAGAAGGGTAATATGTTCATTCTCTCTGCTCTCCCTGCCACAATCTTTTCCTTAATTTATCCATCTCTCCAGCTCTGGATTCTCTTTTCCATTAAAAAACACTGTTTGGTTTCATTTAGATCTGGATACAATCCTCTAACCCACGGGTGTCAAATTCATTCTAGTCCAGGTTCCACATTCAGTCCAGTTTGATCTCCAGTGTTAGGGACCAGTAAAACCACAGCATGACAACCTATAAACAACCACAACTATGGTTTAGTGCACAAATGTTCATATTTAAGTAATTATCCTTTCACAAAACATTGTGAACAAATGGAAATTTGTTAAGAAAAATAAATTCAACTTCAGCAACATTATGTCTGTTTGTCATTTCCACATTACAACTTCCAGATCACATATTATCCAAAAATGAACAAAGCATTCAGTCAAACACAACACAAAATATTACAAAAATGAGACACAAAAAGACAAAAGCAAGAAACAAAATGACAAAAAAATGAAACAAAACACAAAGCAACACAAAAAAATAAACAAAAATGTTTGACAAAAATGTTAGAGCAATAAATGAATGGACAAAGAGACAAAAAATGATAAAAGTGTGAAACAAAACAACAAAAACGATGCACAAAACAATGAATAAAGCAAAACACAAAATGACAAAAGTAAAACAAAAAACACAAGCGAGACAAAAAGGAAACACAAATCGACAAAAAATGGATACAAATGAGACAATAAAATGACATTATAACATTTTAACCATTGTCCTTCAACAGCTTTTTAGCCTGAAACAGATCAACTTATTTACACAAAATGAAGTTATTTTTAACCTTTTAACCGTTGTGAACTTATTAATGCCTTCAAAGGCATGACATGATTTTAAATTTATAGTTTTACTAATTTACACTCTGCAGTTAATGTCTCTGGAGGTTTTACACTTTGAGGGCCGGATGTTTGACATCCTTGATCTGACCTAAACCAGATATTCTTAGTTGCCTTAACTAAACCAAACCTGCACCACATCAGAAGTCGACAGGAGGATGCTTTTATGACTCATTTTGTGGTAGAAGGAATTAACAAACAGGCTTTCTGCTGTTTGGCGTTGGGATGTTTTTTCATTTAGATTTACTTTTGGTTTCTGCATTTACTCATTGATACATTTTATTTAGTTTCTTTGCCTTTGTTCATCCAGCGTTGAGTTAATTCAGCCTCACTAAGTGATTTGTTTTCTTCTATTATTAACACCAGCAGGTTGTGTGTCTCTGAAG
Organism: Acanthochromis polyacanthus; assembly: GCF_021347895.1. NCBI lineage: Eukaryota > Metazoa > Chordata > Actinopteri > Pomacentridae > Acanthochromis > Acanthochromis polyacanthus. Next base: position 1,276,748 of record NC_067130.1, on the reverse strand, counting down.
ACAGTGTCTCTAGTTGTAGGATTAGACTCAACAACGCTACGTTCAAACTCCTACTCGCCTGTTGTCTCGTCTCCCTTGTCCTCACTCTGTTTCCTCTATTTCTCCTTGACCAAAATTTATTAATAATTACCAGAAAGCCTCTCCCAGTCGCATCATTATTTCCTGTACTCTCACTGCAGAAGGAGACGGGGCGGCTGTGAGAAACAAACAACTGCTGTAAAATGTGTTTTATAGTCCAAATCTACAAAAGCTGCTGGCTGAAGCTCAAACCAACGAGATCATTTGGCACGCAGCGTCCAGCTTTAGCACCGCTCTGTCAAACACACGGATGGAGGATAGCTAACATGAATTATTACAAACACGCATGTGTAAACAGTGTGTCAGGATACGGGTCAGTTTCAGCCGGACTCAACCTCCTTATCAGATTTTCATCCATCACCAGCGGGTTACTGAATCTCATAATAGTTTCTGAACAGTTATTAATGTCTGCACGATGGGAGAACTTCATACAAGATCTAAAATAAAGTGTGTTTACATCCAGAAAGGAACAAGCAGAGGACTGGTGAGTGACCCTCAGAATGTCATGCATTCTAATACATCCCATGTTTCTTGGCAGGTTTTGCTTTGGCTCCTATCAAATGTCTGATTCTCAGTCTTTGTGTTTGGAAATACCACATTATCATGAGCTGGATGGCAGCAAAACCAAAACCAAACGACTTCAGGACGCCCTGCAGCAACTGGAAGAATGTGTGAAGTGTGTTTAGACGCAGAGTCTGCAGAAATTGGTTGGAAAAAGTAAGTCATCACATTTAGCAGCGTGCTAGACTTCCTCTGTATGGAGAACGGATCGATATCGTGATGCATGGAGCGGCTTTGTTTACATTTTCACTGGTGTTCTGACTTACGGCGAAAATAAACTTCTGTAGATCTGCAGTAACACAACTTGGATGTAAGTAGAGGACCTCCTGTAGTTCATTTCTTGTAGACGTAGCCCTATAAGCTGCAGTCAATTCCAGCCATTTTCAGTACAAAAAATCACCAATATTTTATTTGTAAATAAAAATATGACGAGAAATACAGGGAATATTGGACGCACATCGCGAGGTGCATTTCCTTAAAAACGACCGATTCGTGGATTTTATCCCGACTTCAAGACATGTTTTGGACAAAATAGTTTACTGGGTTGTTTCGTCTGGATGTCCAAGGTTGGATTATGGCCGTTTTTTGTGGAATATTTTCATCTGTGTGTAATAATGAACCTGGAAATGTGAGTCGCGCTGTGTACGTTGAAGCCGTGTATAGAGAACGGATGGATGGATATTCTTGTTTGTCGGACAAATGTGTTTATATTGCCCGCTGTGGTAATCACATCTGAAAGTGGTTTATACCGGCGGATTCATGAGAATCTAAGCTTTCCATCGGTGTATAATGTTTCTATCATCGAGTTGGCAGTGTCGTTCTATTTCGAAAAATGCTTATGCAGATATCAAAACGGTCCGCCCACGGGCCGCTGAACCGCAACAGGTTAACCTACCCCCAACCATACCTGCTTCTTGCTTAACCTTAACCTAACCCTAACCCAGTGATGCATGTGGCAATACTTTTCATTTGAATTTTCAGCGTTCAAGTTACTGTGATTATTATACAGTCAGCTGGGATAGACTCCAGCACCCCCCACGACCCTAATGAGGATAAAGCGGTGGATAGAGGATGGATGGATGGATGGATGGATGGATGGATGGATGGATGAAGTTACTGTGATTATTACACAGTCAGCTGGGACATAACTGGACAACAGGGAAGTGGCTTCTAATACGTCTGCACAAGATTCAGCCTAAAATGATGCAAGCAACGGACAAATGAGGCATCTAGCTGTAAGTTTCTGCAGTAAAAAGGGTCTTTGATTTGTATAAAACTTCAGATTCTTCATTGTCCTGTGAGGATCTAGTTCCATAACATGCTGAAGGGTAAAAATGAGACTGAATTTTAAAAGCAGTGCAACCGTGTGTCAGAAATATAAAAGCATTAATTATTTCCACTAAAAACACACTTGATTCCTCAGTCCCTTGGAGTGGCTGTGACCAGGCCGGCGCTCTGTGTTCTGTCATGTTTTCACTCATTTCATTATTGGAGCACTCTCACTTCACAGAGCCGGCAGGTCCAAACACTGAACACAATCTCTCCTTTTTGCACAACTTGTTTTGACAGCTGTAAATATTCATGGGGATATTGAGTAGCTGTATGGCTGACTGCTGAGACTGTGCATGTTTGGCCAGTCACTAAAAAGATCACACAGGTACCAATGCTAACAGGTCACTCTCACTAACTACTGTACTCCAGAATGTCTCAGTTTGTCATCTACGTCACAGTTTCAGCTGAACAGCATTCTTTAGCTGCCTTTAAAATAAAATATGTGCAGAGGAAAGCATGACTAGGGTTAGGGTTAGGATACTCATTTCAAGCACATTTATAACTTAAGAATGTCCCTTTTAAAGAATTATGCAAGACATTTGTGGTGAGGCTTCGTCTGGATCATATTCTGGATATATTATAATGCAAGTTGGGAATTTATAATCCTGCTTGATTTAGGTGTGAAGTGCGTGCTCGTAGATCTGTGTGTTGTTTTCCAGGTGAGGCTGCATATTCCACACGTATGAAGACATTCCAAACATGCATAGTCTCAGTAGAAAACTTAAACCTTCCTCTGAGCCTCCCCGATCGATGAAGATGAACCACTGCTGCACTTTTACAGTCGTGTGGAGAAATAAAAATCAATCCAGCACAAACACCTCTTTCATTCTCCACGTATGTAATTTATCCTCATATTGTTTGCTTTTTCTGAAACAACACATCAGCGGAGTCACTCGAGCAAACAGCCGATGATCAGCAGCGTTTATCCGCCTTTGCATTTCATTCTCCCAATCCTGTCTCCTGGAACTCTTACTGTATATTCAATACATTTGCAACAGAAAATCCACTTTGGAAGAACCCATAATGCCAACCAGATTATGTTTCTTCAATCAACGTAATGACAACATTTTAATTAACGCATCTGGCAGAACTGCTGATACCGAGCGTATCAGTTAAAACGCTCCAATTGTGTTTTTCCAGAATATTCAGGATTGCATTACAATATGTTCTCGTAATGACTCCAGCATGTGCTCTTCTGAAACACAAACCAACAGGGGAAATGTGCTGAACAAATATGTGTTTTATGATCAGTTGTGGTGCTACTGACAGCCTGAACATCTCAGTTCTGCTGCTTATAACAGAATCCGTGGTGCTTTTTTTGTTATGTCATTAGGGCTGAATGACTTCTATCCAACCTTTAGACTTTTACAGAAAACTGCCGATCTTCACTGGTAGTAAAAAGAAAAAGATCTTTTCTTTCCCTTTAGTTATAGCTGGTTTTTACATTTCTAAAGAGCTTTTGATTCAGTCAGTGTTAAAATCTTCTCTTCTTAGTGGAAGAGTTCACATTCAAAGGACATCTAAAATATTAAATATGAGTATAGGAATGTAGAAAAATCACTGGGTCACGTCTTTGTCTTTGTACAGCGCCGTCAGAAATGATGTATTTGTAAAGGTTTTGGCAGCAAAGACTGGATTTCAAGTGGAACGATGACTTTAGTCCTAATTTCAGCTTTAAGGGTGTTTGACTGAAACGTGTTGGAATTATAGTTAACCCCCCCCCCCACTGGTAGTAGAGTAATGCAGTCAGATGGTGTTAAACACACAGACAAAGCAGTAAAAACATTCATGTTCAGTCACCTCATCTTTGAGGGACCCTCTTTGGCCCACAGGCCACATGTTTGACACCCCTGCTTTAGACACACATAGATACTTACACTGGAAAAAATGCTCCTGTGAAAACAAGAAAAAAAAACTTATTTCAAGGAACTTTTACTTTGAAATAAGTGAAAAAAATCTGCCAATAGCACAAGTGAAAAACGGCTTGGTAAGATTTCTTGAATAAGATGTGATATTTATAATATTGAGGTCTTAAAATTAGCTGGAAAAACTTATTTTAAGCTTTATTTTACCAGGATTGTCAAGATTAGGCGTCTTAACCCTCCTGTTGTCTTCATTTACGGCACCAAAAAATATTGTTCCCTTGTCTGAAAAAAATCCAAAAATTCAGCAAAAAATTTCCCCAAATTTATAAAAAATTGCAAAATCTTCAGGTAGAAAATTCCTTAAAAGTTTTATTTAAAAAAAAATCCCCGAATCTGGCAAGAGATAAAAACTTAAAAAATAAATAAACTTAAAAAATAAAAAAATGAAAATTGTAAATATTTTCAAAAAATGAATAAAAATCTTCCAAAAAAATCCTAAAAATATCTAAAATGATTATATATATATATATATATATATATATATATATATATATATATATATATATATATATATATATATATATATATATATATCAGTAAAACTAATAATATTTTCTTTAAGAACATTCAGAAAAAAATCAACCAAAATCCAGCGAAATTCGCTGGATTTTGCTAAAACATTTTTTAGCATTTCTTTGTTTCCACCAAAAAAATGTTCAACAATTTCCCAAAAAAGTTTGAAAATGTGGAAGTTTTCACTGTGAATATATATATGTCAGGGTAGAGACTGCGATTTGGTAGAGATTGGACTTTCTACTGGTAGAGATTACGATCGCAATCTCTACCAGTAGAAACTCCAATCCTACCAGTAGAGATTTGTCAGGGCTAAGGTTAGACTTTTAAGGTTAGGGTCAGGGGTCAGGGCAGGGATCAGATTTAAAGTTCCATCTCTACTGGTAGGATTGGAGTTCCTACTGGTAGAGATTACAATCGCAATCTCTACTGGTAGAGACTCCAATTCTACTGGTAGAGACTACAATCGCAAACTCTACTGGTAGAAACTCCAACTCTACCAAATGGCAGTCTCTACCCTGACATATATATATATACTTTTCCACATTTTCAAACTTTAAAACGGGTCAGTTTGACCCACAGGACGACACAAGAGTTTTAAACAAGATAATTTCAAGATTGTTTGACTTAACAAGATATTTAAGATGCATTGTCTTAAAACATGTTGAAATGTTGCTTGTTAAGTGAATTTATCTTCAATCAGGTGGGATGAGACGCTTGGACTAAAAATCAGACAAACTGACTTGGTCAGATTTAGAGTTTTTACAGTGTACTCTAAGGACTGACACCAGCTCATGTTCTGCTGCAGCCTTTTGTGGGTGAATATTGTCTACAGCCGCCACCATGTCAAAGTCCTGATACATGCAATTACTGCCGGTGAATAAATCTGAATAAATTTTGTTCCTGTTCACCTGTATCCATTTGTTAATTGACGGATGCCCTTTGGGTTGATTGCAGTCTTTAGTTTTACATATAATCTGCTCCTCTTCTCTCCGGCAGTCACAGCGGGCTGTCTAATTCCCCTTTCCTTTCTTCACCTTCTGTTCCAAAATCACCAACAAAGAAGTCGGTTATTTACTGTCTGATAGCCTCCGTCACAGCAGATCTACTCATAGAGCACATTTTATAAAACTGTACTAAAGTATTCAATGATTTAAGAAATATTGGTTCTTCTGTATTTCAAGATTCATTAACAAAGCCACAGTTTTCTATCTGTGAAAGACAATCCCACTGAAATTAGAAGTAATAATAATAATAATGGATAATGTGTTTGTGGGTTGTTGTTGAGCTACGTCACCAGCGACCGAGTGGCTTCGGAGAGCGGCTATTTTCACTGGGTTTCAATATTGTACATCACTTAGCAGAGGCTTTTTTTATCTGTAGCCTGAAGCAGCGCTCTCATCATTCACTGAGACTAATGAGCTGTCTTTGCTGATGTAATTTACCTCATTTTGTGCCAGCTCATATGAAAAATTTAACCATCGCCATGAAAAATAGTTATGTTTCAGCCCTTAATTATGTGCATATCATTCCGCCAGAGAGTGCTTGAACCCTGGCTTTCATTTGGGTTTGTTTGGTGACATGAGAACGTAGGGGATGTTAGAAATGTGTGCGATCACGCGGTGGTTCAGTGACATGATGTACAAAGAGGGTGATATTAGTGGAAGTGACAGAAACACCATCTGGGTCAAGTGTAGGCAGCGGTGTCAGGTACAGTGAATGGAAGTGACACGATGTTATAGAGAGGAAAAAATAACACATTTCTCTCCTCATTTCACTAATCCTGTTTCAGTTATTTTCCTCCTGGTCTATAAGAGGAAAAAGCAAAATAGACGCCACAGAGCCTGTTACCTCCACATGCTAGTTTTCCAGTCAAGACGCTCTTCCACTGTCATTCCAGCACCAGTTATATTTTATTCTTTTCAGTATATCTTCACCTGCCCTGGATTTATACATAACTGAATCATGTATATCACTAAATATAGAACATCACTAAACATCACAACCTATTTCTGACCCACAATCCATCTCTACTCATTGATTAAACTCTCCAAAACTCATCTATGTCAATTAAAGTTGCATATTTACACTTTTTTTTCCATGAAAAAAAAACTATTTTGTCCTAAAATGGCTTAGATTTGATTTGAGCACACCAGCTCACCAACAATTCCTCCCAAACACTGTGAAAATTTAATTATATTTTTACTGTATTTTTACAGTGTTTTTTTTACTATGTTTTTGCTATATCTTTACAATGTTTTTTACTTTTGTTTATTGTATTTTTACTATATTTTACTGTATTTTTACGGTATTTTTCCCTATATTTTTAATATATTTTTGGTATATTTCTACTGTATTTTTACTATATTTGTAATACATTTTTACTGTATTTTACCTTATATTTTTACTGTATTTCTATTATATTTTTACTGTATTTCTACTATATTTTTACTGTATTTACTGTATTTTTTACCATATTTTTGCTATATCTTTACAATGTTTTTTACTTTTGTTTATTGTATTTTTACTATATTATACTGCATTTTTACTGTATTTTTCCCTATATTTTTACTTTATTTTTACTGTATTTTTTCCTATATTTTTACTGTATTTCTATATTTATGCTGTATTTTTACTTTATTTCTACTATATTTTTTACTAAATTTTTACTGTATTTTTAATATATTTGTTCTATATTTGCACTGTATTTTTTCTATATTTTTGCTGTATTTTACTGTATTTTATGACACTACTGTTCCAAAGTTTAGAGTGACTTACAAACGTCATTATTTTTAGACGTTTCCAGCTGTAAACGGCAGATGTTCATCAGTATTTCACAGGGGGAAAAAATGCTCCACTGCAAACCTTGTTGAATTGACAATTTCAAACAGCCACTTGCCCCTGCCGGTCAAAATCTAAATTATTACAATTAGAGGTCGAGTGAGGTCCCACACAATGTTTGGTTTTCATTTAGGTCAAATACAAGAGCACTCAAAAGCTTACTGAGCATATTATTAATTGCATGGATGCCAGATTTCGCCGGTGTTACAGGTGCTGGAAACAATCAGAGAGGTCCAAACACAAAACCCAAACTTAATGAGAGACAGCGAGGAGGAGAGCATCCAGAATGACCTTCAAAAAGCATCATCAACCAGCTGAAAAGGGCAACTTCGTCACAACAGCTCCAATTCAATTCTTCATCTCACAGCAGTCTGCATGAAATGCCAGCTGTGGAGGGGAAGGCAGGATGTGTAATTATATCTGTACAAGTAGAAAGGTTTACAACAAGCCAGCAGCGTTGGAGGAAATGTTCTGTCCACAAACAATACGCAGAATTAAAACAGTGGATTTCCAGAACTCTTTTTATCTTCAGTCACTTTGTGTGTGGCTGCACAGAGGCCGTTTGGAAGAGTTAAAAAGTCACTGCTTCAAGCATGATGATGAAGAGTTTCATGAAGACGCAGCTGGCTTCAAAGCAGCGCTGCCTCCGAGCAGAACGAGGCCTGCTGCTTGATGTCACACTTCTGTTCTCTCTACATGAGTGGGATGAGAAGCCACAGATACTTTTGTAGACATACATTTGCTTTTAACTCATCGAGAAATGGTAAGATTTGGGTTTTTTATCCTCATAACTGTTTTGTAAGTACAGACATTAATATAATCCAACAGGGGTTTGAGTTTGAAGTGAATCGAGTTCTACAAGCCAAAAAATATCCGGGGGGACTGAAGCTTGAATCTTCTTCAATGAGTTTTAAAAAAATGGGGCGATGTCGAGCAGGGGGGTCAAACTTATTTTAGTCCAGGTTCCACATTCAGCCCAGTTTGTTCTCCAGTGGACTGGACCAGAAAAATCACAGCATAATAACCTGTAAATAACCACAATTCTTCTGAAATTATTCCTTTGCTTTCGTCCAAAAAAGTAAATTCTGAAAATATTCCCATTTAATGAATTATCTTTTTATCGAACATCATAAACAACCTGAAATTTCCTAAAAAATAAATGAAATTTCAGCAATATTATCCCTCAGTTTATCATTTCCACATTAAACTTCCAGATCACAGAGTGTCTACAAAGGAACACAACATTTAGTCACCTGGAACTGAACCACAGAGGATTTAACTTTATGATCAAAATGACAAGAGTCAGACATAAAAGACAAAAACACGACAAAATATTACAAAAATGAGACGCAAATTGACAAAAAGAGACAAATGATTTAAAGTGAAACAAAAAAGAGACAAAAATTTACACAAAATGACAAAAATGAATAGAGCAAAAGACAAAATGACAAAAAATAAAAGTGAGACAAAAAGGAAACACAAAACATTAAAAACATGACACACACAAGAAGTCAGACAAAAACAACAAAAACAGGACAAAATATTACAAAAACAAGACACGAAATGACGAGATGAAGGAAATGGCTCAAAACAAAACAAAAAAAGACTAAATTTCATTTCTTTCGGTATTTACAGGTCAGACATTACATTCAATCAAAAATTCCAAGTTTCCAAAATCTTCCAATTGAACATGAAATTTATACAATCTTTGGTAGCCCTCCTGACTCCAAGCATCTCATTTCAAACATTGTAAAATGATTTGATAATTGTATTATTGCCCACACTGTGAAAACGAGAAGAGCTGGGTTTGGACCAGCCTGAGTCCGTGTGGACCAAATGTTTATCCCGGATTCATTCTTGTTCTGTAAACAGTAGACATCAATTAATTCAATTTAAGGTTGTCCACCGCTTGCATTATTCCAAAGCCAGTTGCACAAAATCTATCCTTCAGTTCCCCAGTGTGTGACAGGTGTAATGTGTCAGAAGGTACTTTGTCTCATGCTTTTTGGTCCTGCCCCTCACTAACAGGCTTCTGGTCAAAAGTATTCCACTGGTACTCCAAAGCACATAAAACTCCACTCCAGCCAGACCCTGGACTAGTCATCTTTGGCTGCTCACAATCAACGAACACTATTCCTGCTACAATGAGAAAATCACTGGAACTGGGACTGATTGTTGCGAAAAAATGAATATTGAAAGAATGGAAGTCTCCCCTTCCTCCCTCTTTCCAACTATGGGTCACGGACATGTTATTTCTACTACAAATGGAAAGACTCCACAGTGGCTCAACAAACACTTTTACTAACTTGTGGAATCCATTTCTGGCACATTTTGAAAAGGCCAACATACAATGACTTTAAGCTGAGTCCCTGTTCCTACTTTTTATTGTTATTCATTCACTTCTTTATTGATTCATCCTGCCTCCTCTCTGTGCTCTGCACTTATCTGGACTGGACTGGTGGTATGTTAATCATCTGAGCCTTGTTCTGTTTGGTCTTGTTTAAAATAATGAAAAATGAAAATAAAATATATTTTTTTAAAAAGACTAAATTTGACTAAAAAGTTACAAAGCAATAAAAAAAATGGACAAATGGTACAAGCAAGACAAAAAAAACAAAAACAGACAACATATTATAAAAATGAGACACAAAATGACAAGAACAAAGAACAATCTAGTATTTTATTTTAAGATCAAAACAACTTATGGTCTAGGAATTATTTTAAATGTATAGTTTTACTAATTTACAATCTGCAGTTAATGTCTTCTCTGTAATTTTTACACTTTGAGGGCCGGATTAGACCCTCTGGAGGACCACTTTTGGACCACGGGCCTCATGTTGGACCCTCTGGAGGACCACTTTTGGACCACGGGCCTCATGTTGGACCCTCTGGAGGACCACTTTTGGACCACGGGCCTCATGTTGGACACCTCTGCTGCAGATAAAGACATTGTTGATAACTTTAGGCTACAGCTTAAAAATATAAATGTGAAATAGTGGTGAAAAATATGACTTAAAAATCGACAAACAGTGTGAGATTCCCTCCTCCTTGCAGTAAACATGATGCTAGTGGTAAATCTGTGGCTTATGATGGATGGATCAGATTTATAGAAACATAGCAAATATAATTTTACTGTACAAAATGTTCCAGCGACAGAATGCTCAACATATATAAATAAAGATGCCACATTAATGCATAAAGTCAGAGGTCAAGTGCTCTGAGCGGTTTCACACTGTTCCTGTTTTCATGTGTTTGGTTTCATGACAACAGTTTTATTCAGTAAAACATATCACTGGCACTCCCTGTCAAAGTCAAATCCATAAAAATACCTTTAATTTATCTTTAATTTGAATCAATTTAAAATAAAAAGTCCTGTCTGTAGCATACGATATGTGATGTGGTATCAGACTGCATGCAAAGACAACAAAACCACGTGTTGCTGTGTGGTAATCTGCTCATAACTAAACCAAACTAGTATATTGAACAGTTATCTTGTACTGAAATTTGGAACCAGCTGTTCCCAAAAGTACCCCATTATAAGTGAATCTGGGCAAACCCTTCTAATCCCCTCTCTGACGGCAGGCTGCAGATTCTGGGAATCCTCTGAGACTCGCTTTGCATCCAAAAAAAAAAAAGCAAATGATGAAGCATCATGATTAATATTATCATTAGTATTACTTGTGGCTGTCGTCATTCTGAAAACATGCTGTCATGCAGGGCTGGGGAGGCATTAGGAGGAGAAAAGGAGCAAGAAATATGTTGGAACGCTCCGGTTCCCTCCCTGAGTGAAGTCCTGTTGTATCGCCGTTAATCACACACTGGATCAGGGGTGTCCAACATGCGACCCGTTTATGTCATTTTGACCATAAAGTAAATCCTCCATGGTTCAGCTCCAGATGACTAAATGTTGTGTTCCTTTGTAGACACTCTGTGATCTGGAAGTTCTAATGTGGAAATGATAAACTGAGGATGAATTTTGATTAAATTTATTCTTCTTAAGAAATTTCAGATTGCTCATAATATTTAGTAAGAAGATAGTTCCGTAAATGTGAATTTTTTTCACTAAAACACAGGAAACGAGGAGTTGCGGTTACTTATAGGTTGTCATGCTGTGGTTTTACTGGTCCGGATCACTTCAGATCAAACTGGATGTGGAACCTGGACTAAGATGAGTCTGACGCCTCTGATTTACGGCATTAAGAGCTGCTAGAAGTGTCATCGAGGAAATGAATGTAGAAAAAGAACAGAAGGAATGAGGACAGTTTAATTAAGGAGAGATAGATATGAGGGAAAATGGAGGGAATGTAGAAATGTGAAGTGTTCAAAATTCAGAAGGAATGTGGTGAGTGGTTGTGACTGAAAGAGGACAATAACAGGAGACAGAAAATGCAGCTCATGAACACGAGTAGAAAAGCTGGAGGTTCCTAACAGAAGAACAGAAGTGTTCCATATGACAGCCATATAGCTTCCCCTGCTCTGAATCCCGTTAGTGTTAATTGGGCTGAGTCTATCACCCAGACAGAAGGCCGTGGACGCAGGCGTCGCTCGGACATATGGCCAGCAGCGTGATGCAGAAAGCTGCCAAATGAGAGATTACCTTCACAGTGATATGGGTAATCACACTGATTCTCTCATAATAACAGTCAGGGCTGACTTTAGCTGAGGAATTACAGCACAGGGAGACGGATCTGTAAACTATACCGCACTGTGGCACACTAAAGCTAAAAGACGATCACAGTAAAAAGAAATGGAAGGTTTTGAACACAGAACAGAGAATAAGAAACACAGGCTTTAGAGGCACACATATGCTGTTAATTGATAGAAACATTAAGGTTAGGATGAGCATGGATGGATGGATGGATGGATGGATGGATGGATGGATGGATGGATGGATGGATGGATGGATGGATGGATGGATGGATGGATGGATGGATGGACAGACAGACAGACGGACGCTTTAGTAAACCTGAGGGAAATCCAAGGTTCAGGAGTCTATCTACAGTATGGATGGAGTCTCCATTCATGCTTTATAATTGTATAGTGAATAGAAGAATCCAGGCTGTCACCTAAAGCCGACAGAAATAGTCCAGAAATAGCCAAACCCCAAACATTCTGAGACAAATGTAAAAGCAGTCTCGGTGTATAGGGACAGATCATTTAGGAGGCATGGATGATACAGCCATGATAAATCAACTGGACTAATCCATGAACTTCAAAGCCCAAAAGTGTGTAAATGCTCACAGTGTTTAAGGATCTGACTATTTCCTGGGTAAGTTTTCTGTGGTGCAGACAAGGATAACGCCCTTAAACAGGATTAACTTTGCTCGGTAAATATTTACACAACATTTCTGCCACTGAAACAGGAAATGCTCTTCAAAGATACATTTTCACATCAATTATTTTTGTGCAAATTTACTTCTGTAATATTTATTAATTTATTTTATTTTTTTATTGTCCATGTTCATCCCCAACTTTTCCCTCTGGATGTGGTCTATCTATAAGTAAATATTAATCTTCATGGATGTGTTAATAAGCTGCTGTTCCAGCGCCTAACTAAAGACAATAAAATACAGTAACGTTGCAGAGTTAAAACATCAGTAGGTAAAATGTGAGGACGTATTCGTCTCTCCGTCTGTCCCTCTGACCCTGAATACATCTATTCTAACTTCCCCTCAGGGCAAAGTTCTGCCATTCTCCTCTTGTCTGTTAGATACTTTCTGATTTCCGTCCTTCACTTCACTTCCTCCAATCAGCCACTCGCTCATCTCATTATCTGATCAAGCTTTAGGTGTGTTTAGCAGCTCGTTTGGCCAGACCGTCATATTTTCATTAGACTTGAGTCGTCGCCATCTCTATCTGAACTTTATCCGTCCCTGTGATACCATCTACCAGAGAATGATCTGCTTCCAGTTTATGTCTCACCATAGAACCTCAGTGTGACTGTGTGTTATCATACGGACAAAAAAACACCTTTAGAGTTAATGCGGTGGATGAATATGAAAACTTTGGGGATCTGGAGACCATTTGTACTGATCAATATTCCCAGCATGCCTCATGGTTGCTCCCTGTCATTACATGAAATCATCGTACAGCAAATGTTTGAAATGCCGCCTCAACAATAAGCTATTCTCATTTTAGCCTTTAGAATGTACACTTCCTGTATAAAACTTTAAAATACTTTTAATTATAGATTCTGGCTTCCCCTGTGGAGTCTGTTGATTACAGAGAATAAAAATGGCCACTTTTAGAACATAAAAAACATCTTTATGGAAGTGAAATGAAGATGCAGCTCTTCTTATTTTGTTCAGAAGGTTTTCAGAGCATCTTGTTTGTTTGTTCAAATCCTGGTTTATGTAAGAAACACGAAGATCACGACACGCAGTAGGAGAGTTATGGAAAGGAGGTGGCTGAGGTACCAGCAGATGTTACTCCATAATTACTGCGGTGGTCACGAGGAAGTGTCTGAGTGTGTGTGTGTGTGTGTGTGTGTGTGTGTGTGTGTGTGTGTGTGTGTGTGTGTGTGTGTGTGTGTGTACTTTGTAGGCGACATGTCACTGATTTCTGGGGTGAAAATCGTGGACCACACAAGATCAAGAAGTGTTTGTGTTGCTGCCAGCCTTCTGCTCCACCGTTCATCTGCCACTGCACATATTCTTAAAAAAAACAACAAAAAAACAGACAACTGTATGACTTCAACGCTAAATAGCTGAACAAAGGTTTCACGTCCATTCTTAACCGACACGTTAAAACACCTTCATCTCGGCGAGGATTTTCCTCCAGAAACCCTCTAGAAGAATGAGAAGCGGCGCTGGTGTTCAGAGCTCCAGCAGGTGTCAAACACACACTCTGTTATCAGCTCATTATTTCTGCTGAGCTTTGAAGAAACTCAGAACAAATATGAGAGGGGGGGGGCCAGGGAACAGGCAATTTTGTTTTTGCAAGCTATTTTCCCAGCTGATGAATTCTGACCTTTTGAATGTTTACTCGTCCCGTTTTCTGAGACGAGCTCGTCTTTGAGTAAAATATACAAAAATAAGCGAGACAGAACCTTTATGCAAACTTTTAAACAAGAAGCTGTGTTATGTGACTCTTAATTAAAATATATCATCATTCAGATGTTTTTTTAGCTTTTCTCTGCATGAATACTTCATCCCACCATCGTCTCTTCTCTAGCTTTTCTCTTCATCTTTCTTTTCTTTTTCCTGTCTGGTCAACAGATGGGAGGAATTGTAATTTATCTATCTGGCAATGACTGAAAGGAAACACAGAACACACATGCTGCACACACAAAGCAGACATAACCTTCTTTTAACACTAATTAATCACTTCATGCTCTTTAAACCCTTCACATCACAAACTCTTCCTTAATTCACACTATAACCTGAAATTAATCCGCCTCTCCTTCAGCAGTGGAGCTTACATAAGAGCCTCAGTAGGTGTAAACTTTGAGCTTTCTGTTCTGTCTGTTTAGACGCTGGTTCAACCTTTAATCAGAGAAACATTAACGGGAGAATTTTAGTTCTTCCTAATGATGAGGAGCAAGAGAAGCAGGTTTACTGTTCAGCTCAACAGCCGGATGTGATCCAACAGTTATCTATAGTAGAATTACTACTTTTTGGGAGTTTGAAGCAACTCTAATTAGTGATAGCACTTTAAACTTTACCAGCCAATCCACAAAGCATTTTAACTGCCCTCTTAAGTAAGAACAGCATGGCAATTTGTCTGTGAATGAGCACACTTTCCTAAACAAGCTAAAGACAAACTGGTTTTAAAGGTAGATGTTCGGTATCATTCAAAGCCCTGAACTCGGTCAGGTGGTAGCTGCATGTGCTGGTTTAACCCTCTTCACAACCCCACTGACCTAGCCTAGCCGCGCTAGACAACCCACGGCAACGAATTTAATTCTCTGCCAGGGTGGGTCTAGTTACCCTCCATAAGGCTCCAGGCTGGATTCTCCTAAAACTGGCCGGACCAATCACCATGAAGTGTAGAGTCAGAAGGCGGCGTAACTAAGTGACGACAGAGGCGCGACGATTCTGACAGAAACAACCGGAAACAATAAACAGTTATCTTTGGACTCGGCTTTGGCCACAGCCCTTAAAGATTTGAAGCTAAAATTCAACTTGAAGGATAAACAAAGGACGGCACTGAAGTGTTTCATTGAGAAGAAAGACGTATTTGGACTTATGCCGACGGGATATGGCAAATCCTTAATATACCAGTTGGCTCCGCTGGTTGGGAAGCTAATGGGACTTAGCCACAATCCGCCGGTGCTCTAGGAACTACGTCAGCCTATTCGTTGCGCTGATTGGTTGTATACCTACCCAATTGCTGCAGAGGGATTTGAAAGACAACCTTTTAGCCCGCCTCCCTCCCTGTCGAGCTTCCCTAGACCCTTGTGCCTTCAGAAACATGGGTCTAGCGCGGCTAGGCTACCACTGACCTGCATACAATCCCTCTGTCAGATAAACATGACTTATCGTGTTCAGAAGCAGGTCTGTTTGCTGAAACAGCTGTTCAGATCAAACACCAGCAAGAGAAAGAACAACGGCTCAGTATGTCCATTCACCACTTTATATCTGTGTGGACTGGGACTGGAAGCCATTAGCATGGTGCTTGCTGTGATTTTTCTCATGGCTTCAATTGAAAATGTTGTTTTTCTGCTCAGTTATAAAGGTGTCTTCTAACATATGGCCAGAGACACTAATGCTGGTTCATTTACATGTGATGGATCATTAATAAACTGAAAAAGACGTGCAGCAGCAGCATGGACATCGAGGTCATGCCTGTGTGCACGTGTGGTGCACGGAGCCACTCACATTTCATTTACAGGAGAGCAGCCACGGGCCAGGACCAGCGAGCAGAAGCTGACCTCCCTGCAGACACTCGGGTGGAGTCGGGGGAGGTGGTGCTACATGTGTCCTGGTGAGATTGTGAAGAGCATCTGAATGAGCTCCGGTCCTCTCTGGGGTGAAGCTGAGCTCACAGGTTACTGTGACCCAGGAATTCCCTTCATCTTTACAGATGGAGGAGCCAAAGGAGCTCACAGTCTGGTGGTCCACAAGAGGAAGGTGGTAAAGCCGTTCATCCCATGGCCTCAGATCCTTCCTGTTTTACATGGTAGTGTGTCAGACGATGCTTACTGTACGGTTTATGTAAGAGGTGACACAAAGAGGGACTATGAGCCACACCCTGAGTGAATTAGTTCACAAAAAAGCCTGTCCATAGACCAGAGGAGTCAAACTCATCTTAGTTCAGGTTCCACATTCAGTCCAGTCTGATCTCCAGTGGACCGGACCAGAAAAAACAGTAAAACCAGTAAAACCAGTAAAACCACAGCATCAGCAGCCGATAAATAACCACAACTCCTAATGTTTCCTTTGTTTTAGTGAAAAAAAAAACAAAAGTCCATTCTAAGAATGGTCACATCTAAGGAATAAAACATCATATGAACAACGTGAAATTTCTTAACCTGTTGATGCATAACATGGGTCAAAAATGACCCAAATCCAATGGAAAATGGGTATCACCTGATGCATCAATAGGTAAAGAAAAATAAGCTCGATTTTAAAAACATTCAGTTTATCATTTCCACATTACAACTTCCAGATCACAGAGTGTCTACAAAGGAACACAACATTTAGTCACCTGGAGCTGAACCATGGAGGATTAACTTTATGATCAAAATGACAGAAAAAAAAAGACAAAAAACAACAAAACAAGGCAAAATATTGCAAAAAAAGAGACACAAAACCCAAGTGAGACAAAAAGGAAACACAAAATGACAAAAATGAAAAACGAAACGACAAAAGTCAGACAAAAAACAACAAGACAAAATATTACAAAAATGAGACTAAAAACAACAAAAGAACAAAGAACAATCTAGTATTTTACTTCATGATCCAAACAACTTGTCATGGTCTAGAAATGATTTTATAGTTTTACTAATTTACAATCTACAGTTAATGTCTTCTCTGGAATTTTTACACTTTGAGGGCCGGATTGGACCCTCTGGAGGACCACTTTTGGACCACGGGCCTCATGTTGGACCCTCTGGAGGACCACTTTTGGACCACGGGCCTCATGTTGGACCCTCTGGAGGACCACTTTTGGACCCTCTGGAGGACCACTTTTGGACCACGGGCCTCATGTTGGACCCTCTGGAGGACCACTTTTGGACCACGGGCCTCATGTTGGACCCTCTGGAGGACCACTTTTGGACCCTCTGGAGGACCACTTTTGGGCCACGGGCCTCATGTTGGACCCTCTGGAGGACCACTTTTGGACCACGGGCCTCATGTTGGACCCTCTGGAGGACCACTTTTGGGCCACGGGCCTCATGTTGGACCCTCTGGAGGACCACTTTTGGACCACGGGCCTCATGTTGGACACCCCTGTAACAGACCATGCATTATCTTAACCTACTGGACTTTACCATGTGGTTTTTCTTAAGTAGCACATCTAACTTTTCCCTCTTTTTCGTCAGTCTCAGTCTTCATCGCTGCTAGTTTTCTTTAAGATCTTACCTCACACACTCAGGTAGAAGGCATAGATCTGGTGCTTATAAGAAATGTATGCACTGCATGACATTCCTGTTGAACCGCAACCATTAGCAGCTGGATAACAAATGAGTACTCAGTAGCTAATTATCATTAGCTCAGATTATCGGTGGCACACAAAAGGAAAAGCCATGGGACGTGTGGGTTTTACTCATTAGGCAATACTCCAGTAGCAGCAAAAATGTAATCCAAATGAAAGAGTCAAACATGGAGCACACAGAAAGACTCCAAAAGCTTTTTAAATCCAAACTGTTCATTGTCAGAGTCTTCTGATCCAGTGAAATAGAACAGGATGTGAATGATACCTGTTCTTTGAATGTGGCAGGCAAATAAAGAAAGTAATAATTTGGTAATGATGGTAAAACTGCAGACAAATCTCTGCTCCGTAGACTGTAATCCCCGACGTCTCAGCAGACAGTTACCTAAAAGTGGAGACTACAATCAGCCGCCTCCACGGATAAAAGTGTGTCTGTGAGGATTAACCGGAAGCACTAAAGACCAATATTTCCCACAATATTTGTGCATGCTGTGCAGCTTGGGTTCACCATAAAATATGGCGTGGTGTGAAACTGGCACTAGCAGATCATGCTGAGTTCAGCTCAGTCTCACTTTGCCAACTCAAAGCTCCACCATCTGCTGCGATCTGTCGCACCAATATTAGGGCCCATTAACTTTTGTTCCTTTAATTCTGTCCTATGTGTGCGAGTGTGCTATTTATTCCTTTTAAACACTGTTTATTTTCCACACTAAGCATTTGTCTGTTTATTCTAAATCCAGCATAATCTCAAAGCTCGTTTTGTTGACCAGTGCGGCAGCAGGAGAAAGACCCCAGGCTGTGTTCACCGAGCAGGTGTATTCCATGTAAAAAAAATAAATAAAAAAAGGAAATCTTTCTATTTGATGCAAGATCAAGCAGAAGCCAGTGAGACAGTCAGCCTGCCAGCATGCATGGGGGTGTCAGTGGAAGAAAAACAAAGAGAAAAGGAGCTGCTGCTGCAGCTTTTCCCTAAAAGCTCGTTAATCCCAATTTAGCTGTCACAGGGATGAGGTAGGTGTGAGGCTGTGTGTATTCGAGTGTTTGTGTGCGTGAAAGAGGAAATGTGAAGCAGAGGATAAAGTCTTCTTGCAGCCTTACAGCCTGGCTTCGTGAGCCGTCACATCAACCGGCCAATTAGTGTGATGGCCAATGAAAAGTTAATTTCCTCAGTCTAGCATCAATGCTGCATGTTTGATAGAGCCGAGGTGAACGAGGGTTTGAGGCCATCTTTAAAAAGCTTTCATTTTAATTGTACAGAACAGTGGTTTAAATCTGTCAGAGCAGGATGGTTTAGCTGGACTAAACACTTCAGAGCTGATACTGATCTCATCATCACATGTACAAAAAAAGAAAACACTCAGAGAACAGCAGAACTCCTCCAAGGCTGCTCAGTCATCAGTCCTGATAGTCCTCAGAGGTGGATTTGTAGAAACACAATCACTGATCGTCAGCAGGCAGCTGATGTAGCCCTTGTACGTCGTGCCCATCAAGTTTTACAAAAAGTTGTTTTATTGCACATCTAGAGTTTTATATAGACGTCTTGGATATGTGTCCTTAAGCTTCCAAATATTGTGTGTGAGGAGATTGTGGGGGAAAAACAACCTGTCCTCCAATTCATACGACCGCATCGGTCGTTTGCACCGTGCACCGGAATACGACCTATGCGGTCGTATGAACGTTTGCGCCCCTACGGGGAAAACGAACGCATTACGGGTTTTAATTCGCGAAACGGCTTTTCCGTCGCAAAACGGCTTTTTTCTCACTTTCCCAACACGTTTTTAGGGTTATGGTTAAGGTTAGGGTTAGGGATAGGGACAGGGATAGTGTTAGATAAAAGTTTGTTCATGATGACGTTTCACCTGCGACTCCAGAGTGTCGATATTTACTCAACCGCCAGAGGTCGCATAGTCAAAACGTAACACTGGGTCGTAATACGGGCGTGTACAGACGACATATGTGGTCGTTTTTGGTTTGAGGACAGGCTCGGGAAAAAACGCAGCTTGTTTACAAAGGGGAAGGGTTCTCAACGTTTAAACCAGGATTTATTTGGGACCAGGGGATTTAGCAGTCAGGGGAATTTAGCCATTTGCACACATTTCTAGATTCTACTTTCAGTTGTTCACTGGTTGTCATGGTTACAGTGACACCATGATGCTATCTGGTAATGATACAGAAATCTTTAACTAATCCATGGATCCAGACTAAAAGCTGCATCACTGCTAGAATCTGATCACTTGGTCCTTGTTTCATTTCTGACCTTCCCTGAAAACTTCATCCATTCCCTGGTGGAGAAATAAAACAACTATGCAATATTTTGAAATTGCAAATTTAAATCCAAACAGCAGGTAATCCAGTTTGGAACTCCTTCTTCATAATGTCGTTGTGTTTTCTGTGAGCTGGAGGTGAGTTTTGCTGCCGGTTCTCCCTGAGGACGCATCGCTGATGGATTTTAAAATGATATTGTGCTGCTGTTGTAGTAATTTCCATCAGGAGCAGCAGTGGAGCTTGTCACTGCTTCAGAAAAATGAGACTACTAATACGCTGTCACCTCGGCTGAACCTAGTTATGTTGTTTGGCAGCAAAATCTGTTTCATATTATCTGATGACACACAGAGAATGACAAAACACCGATACGCCCACTGAGTCTATACTGGGTCATATTTTTATGCAAAACATGTATGCCTTATTATTAATATTATTACTACTAATAATAATAATGATAATAATAATTTAGTGTACAGCATTCTACAGATAAACCAGATGTGCAGAAATACTATATTTGACTTTCTATTGAAGGCTTCTATGTTTTGTGCTGAGGAGATGTATTCTGATGTTAGCATGCTAATCAGCTAGCCTGGGCTTGTACCATCCCATAATACCACAGTCCAACATGAGAGGAAGAAGAAGAAGTAATCTATCCAGAGGACTCAGGCTGTGTTTAAAACAGAATAAAAACCAGAAGCAGTGATTTTGCCAAAATGCAGCATGCAGAACGCACTATTTTAAAAAAAGTACCAAATGGTGTCCTGATTCGTAGAAAATGTCCAGTATGGATCAAACCAGTCTACCTCTTCTACTTTTCACAATGCAATTTTCTGAAACGCTCACCACCACCTGGTACAGTTTATATCTATTTTTTGCTCATATTGAACGACGGTACAGGATTTCATCACCAGAGAAACTCTCGGCTGGCTTAGGTTGCATCCTGTATTATTATAAGTACAGATATAGTTGATAGTATTTTGCTCCCAAAGCAACATAAACACCAGGAGGACAAAGCCAAACTCACTGCAGTCAAGATCTGCAACAAAATGCTGCTAAATTAAAATAATCAAACAATAATATCCAGATATACGTTCATCTACTTTCCTCCAAGCATTAGAGGATGCTACACATTAGCCATACTGTTAATTCTGTTTTCCAGAACAGGAAACTTTCTGACCTGCTAAAGCGTGCTGCAAAATAAGATCATTCAACAGTTTCATACTGCATACCACTAAGAACATACTGCATGCTGTGTTCATCGGTAGTACATAGAAGACGGTTTTACGTACAGACATATTTTAACTGCTAACAAAGACGCAAAGTGACAGAAACAGAACAGCTGTTTATGTTAGCTCATGTCAGCATCGGATCGTAATGAGGCTGTTTGATGCTGATCTTAAAATGTTCTTCATGATTTGTGAGTAAGTTGACTTTGTAGCATCAGTAATGTCGCTAATAGTGTTTTGCTAAATTATCTGTTAATACGCAGCTCAAACCTGTAGTAGTTGTATGTCAGCAGCTTGTTTTATTATCTACCAAACTAAGAGAATTTAATGCAGTAAATAAACCAGAAATACTGGACATTTTTGGAAATTCAAAGTGGAACTAAGAGGAGCTACTGACACAGATCATATCAACAAAGCATCCCAAAGAGCATCGATACAGGATTTTGTGTGGCTGTAGTGTAGCTGAGCAGCATAAACCACAGGCAGACACTGAAGATAAGATAGAAGCATCAGAGTTCAGACAACAGGAAGGAACAAAGACCTCCTGCATTTCTTTTAAAATGCTGTGGCCACCAACACTGCTGCTCTCTAACATCTCCTGCCATGTGCTGGTATTTTTAATTGTACCTGGCCTTGTGGCACTGCAAAGAAATGCTTACTTGATGCCACATTGGCGTCATCATCATGACCAGATTTATACAAATAAAATGCACTTCAAACCGGAATATACTGTTTTCAAAAAGTCACGTGAGGTCAGCGTTGAATCTCGATCCCGTCTGGAAACGAGACGCTGCAAGGTGCTGATGATGATTAAAAGATGGTGTCAGACTGTTAATGTTCACACACCACTCAGGCCTATCAGATGTAATGTCTTCTGAATGCCAAGACCAATTATCCTGCATTCACCGAGCTCTCTGTGGGAGTGTGGATGGATGGGTGGAGCAGAGAAACAAAGGGAGGCAGTCCTACGCTGCCTCCTCCTCACAGCTATTAATTAGTGCTGAACGGAAATAAATGAACCTGCAGACGACCTGTTTCAGAGAGGACAGCGGATTAGGGGGTTAATGAGAACAGCTGTATCAAACTGGTGGTTATCTATGTATGTATCTATATTAATATTTCAGAGCACAATCTACTTATTTTTCACTTAAGAGAAAGAGGAACTAAAGTTCACCAGATTTAAACTCTGCTGACTAAAGGAGAACTCTGTGATGTGCCTAGTTAGTCAGAGAATTTATAAAATATTTAAATAAATGACACTTAACTCATTTATTCACTCCAGCCATCCCATCATATGACGCTGTTCTGCAGAACCGAGGTCAGTTCAGCTGCACTGCTCCATGCAGATCAGAGCACTGAAAGCTAAAACTGACTCAGGAACAGGTTTTATTAAAGGTCATTTATACACCAAACTCAGGACACAGCAAACAATTCTGGAATTTAATGGGTTTTTTATTGATTGGTTTTATGAATGTTTTTATGAATGCTTTTACTTCGTTGGGTCTCAGGGGTGAAAGTAGTTTTAAATTCTTGCCGGAACTTTTAGTAATAGTTCCGGACCGTTCTGGCTTACTTTCACCCCATTCCGTCGATGCTAACCATTGTAAATCCTGTTGAAAGTTTTTCAGCCAATCACAAGAACGTGTGGAATTTCAGGTGTAATTTATTGCTCGCCCCAGTGCAATAAATCAAGCGCACTTATTTGCTATTGGCTGCTACTGGCCATAACAATCGCTGTGTTACGGAAGTAGACACGCATGCGCACTCACGTACTGCTGAGTGAACTCCGGTCGATATCTATGGATAGCAGGCAGGCCGGGCGGCGTACCCATAGATACCGGTGGAAGAGCGGCGTTCCGCCACCAGATCTTTTGCCGGTACGCAGTTCCGGACCGTTCCGGCTTACTTTCACCTCTGGATGGTCTTACATGTATTTTTTTTAATGTTATTTATTTATTTAGATTTATTTATGCACTGTAAGGGCTTCATTTTCAGTGGGGTAGTGGTTAGTACTTTGGCCTTGCAGCAAGAAGATCCCGGTTCAAATCCCGGCCTGGGATCTTTCTGCATGGAGTTTGCATGTTCTCCCTGTGCATGCGTGGGTTTTCTCCGGGTACTCCGGCTTCCTCCCACAGTCCAAAAACATGCTGAGGTTAATTGGTTACTCTAAATTGTCCGTAGGTGTGAATGTGAGTGTGATTGTGTGTCTGTATATGTAGCTCTGTGACAGACTGGTGACCTGTCCAGGGTGTCCCCTGCCTTCACCAGAGTCAGCTGGGATAGGCTCCAGCACCCCCCATGACCCTAGTGAGGATAAAGCGGTGGATAGAGGATGGATGGGCTGCATTTTCAATTTTCTTGTTCCAGTGGCAATAAAGACATTCTGATTCTGATCTCTAGAATTAAAATGAACGTTTTCAAACATATTATTAATCTGATTTGACCCTAGTGACTCTGTTTCAGGTCTTTCTCCTACATTTTAACGCTAACATTTGACCACGTTTGCGATAGATGTTGGTAAAACCCAAAACTTTAAATTAAAGTGCTATCTGTGGTGTTAGAGTTCCATCAAAAAGTGATTTATTATTTATATTTCTAATGATATTACTGTCAGGGACACAAAGAAGTCATCTGTTCAGGGACAGACAATGAGAAGATCTGGATCAACGTGAGGAACCGTCAGTCAGAGGATGCTAACCATCTAACAGCTGATCCCTGCTGGTTTCAGGAAGCTGAACGTTTGAGGAATGGTTGTGTCGGAGCATTAGCTGCTGTAAGACCTGAAACAGCTCCTACTTATTGATATTAATGCCTGGGAACGTAAACCTGGTGGGAAACCCGTCACATCCACGGCGCCGGCGCCCGTTTAGGTTGGATTTATTGGGACTGTCAAACGGTCCAGGTGGGGTCCAATTATCATTTCTGAGCAGCACAGCATGGAGAGTTCCTCAGGAGAGGAAATCATCGACCAAACTGATGGATGCTTTAGCGTTACATCACAACCAAAGCCAGCGCGTTGTGTCCTTAAAGCACAGTCCTCACATTAATTCAGCTTTTCTGGTGACATTTCTGAGTTACCACTTTGGACGAGGGGCATTTTCTTCTCTGGAACTGGAGCGACTGCCGTTCCATTGTATGAAACTTCAACCATTTTCTTCCCTTGCGAGACGCATTCAATACTCCCGCAGCAACAAATCGACTGCTCCCAATCCAGGCTCTGTTCATGTCAGTGTCTGATTTATCTTCACTCCGGTCCACTCGCTCACAACAAGTACCCGTCAAGGCTGATTACACGAGACAAGGTTGAATTTTTGATAGAGATAGTTGCAGGCCTGCTTTGGTTTACCAGAGAAAAACAAAGTCTTGTCTCTTGAGGTTTTCAAACAGCAATAAATCAGAGCAGAAAACAGTAGGAAGCTGGCTTACCCTTTCAATCATATGTCTTTGGTGTTTCACAATATTTGCATGTAAATTGCACTCCAGAATAGTTTTTTTTCCGTGTGTCTGCTGGACGCTGTCATTCCATTTCCTCCATTTATTTCTGATTCTGGTTTTATGTGTCTTTCTTGTGCAGCTTCACACCTTCCGTCCGACTTTTCTCTTTTTATTATTTAAATCCCTTCCCGGCTTTTCAAATTCAATTGACTTTCTTTCTCATTTGTACTCCTTCCCACTTACCCCCACTCGTTCTGCCTTTCATTCCGTATGCCTACTTTATCGCCGTCTCCATTTGGATTCAGTCGTGTCCCAAAAGCTGACTGCTCAGTGGTTCAACTAATAATTCCCTCATTAAATATTAACAGAATGAAACAAGTGTCCTGAGTTGTAAAAAGTGATAAAAAAGAGTGGAGCAGAGCAGCTCTAGGGGTGTCTAATGAAAATTTAATATTTCTGTAATAGTGTTTTGAGTGATATTTTCATTATTTCGTAATGACATTGGAAAGTCTCAGGAGTTGGTAATTAGCCCCTACCCTTATCATAATTCTCTCTGCTTTTTCCCCCAGTCTTTCTGTCTCTCTACTCTATCAAATGTCATAATCCAACACATCATTCTTACTTTGGGAAATTAAAACCCCTTTAAGCAATTCTTTTCCTCTGCTCTGCTACAACATCTGTGTTTTTTGGCAGGCCTGCTGTCTATGTGTGTTCATGAACAGAAAGCCAACGTTCCCTGATCTGACTGAGGATATAAAAGGTCCTCGACTCAAGCAGACAGTCCACATTCAGAGGTTTACCGTTCACTGAGTCATGTCGAGGTGCGGCGGCCTGCAAATGACAACGTCCTCAAATTCATACGATTGCATCGGTTGTATGCAAGGGCGTCAGTTTGTTTTTAAAAGTGGGGGGGATGGAGACCACAGCACTTTGAGAAAATGTTGAAGAACGGCGGCAAAATGCCACAAGCTGGGCTCGAACTCACAACCACCG
Organism: Acanthochromis polyacanthus; assembly: GCF_021347895.1. Classification (NCBI taxonomy): domain Eukaryota; kingdom Metazoa; phylum Chordata; class Actinopteri; family Pomacentridae; genus Acanthochromis; species Acanthochromis polyacanthus. The sequence continues at coordinate 1,250,983 of NC_067130.1, read as the reverse complement.
CACCAAAGGCGGAGGCTCAACCTGTTGAACTATCGATACATGCAGGTAGAGGTCTGTGGGCCGTTATAGTACTAATTGTCCCGGGCCGAAATTTTGCCCCTGCACGCCTCTGGTCGAAGCTTCCACTTGGCACAGGCACAAATTTAGCATCTGCACGTTTTTTTTAACCTCACGAAGGTGTGCTGCGTGTCTGTGCAACTCTCGGCCGAGTGCGGATGGTGCGTTCAGGAGCGTCGAAATTTTCTATACTGCTGAAAATAACTGGGTTTACAACGGCTTACATGTGAAGAATTTGAATGTGTTGGAGACAAAATGACCCCTGACAAAAAGTGGGGGGGACACGTCCCCACCGTTCCCCCCTAAACTGACGCCGATGGTTGTTTGCACCGTGCACCGGAATACGACCCGTGAGAGCGTATTTACATTAGCGCCCCTACAGGGAAAAAGAATGCATTACAGGATTTAATTCACGAAATGGCTTTTCCGTCGCAAAACGGCTTTTTCCTCACTTTCCCAACACGGGTTTAGGGTTATGGTTAGGGTTAGGGATAGTGTTAGATAAAAGTTTGTTCATGGTGACGTTTCACCTGCGACTCCAGAGTGTCGATATTTACTCAACCGCTAGAGGTCGCATACGTCAAAACGTAACACTGGGTCGTAATACGGGCGTGTACAGACGACCTATGTGGTCGTTTTTTTGTTTGAGGACAGGCTGGACAACGTAAACGCTGGCTCAGAGCGTCAGTTTACTAGTTCTGAAAAGCGATAGAGTAATACCTGCAGGGATGCATAATGTTCAGCAGGAGTGTCCACCTCGTTCTAGTTCAGGTTCCACATTCAGTCCAATGTGATCTCCAATGGACTGGACCCGTAAAACCACAGCACAATAACCTAGAAATAACCACAACTCCACATTTTTCCTTTGTTTTAGTTCAAAAAAGTATATTCTGAAAATTTGTTCAGAATTTTCAGAACCATTTGGGGATATAAATCAGTTTGTGTTGCGTCTCCAAATGCTCCACCCGACCTCAAGCATGGAACCAAGTCACTGAGTGCACAAAAAGCAGCAACTACAAGCAACTTCTGCAACCAAACACATTTTGAAGGAAATGTTAACTAATTAGGATTTCTGCTGACATGATGTAATATTTTACCTCACACACTCATAAACATGCTCATGGACCTGTCAGTGAGATGTGATTACAGCACTGGTAAATCTATTCCTGCAGATGAAGGAAAGTTTGTGGTCTGGATTAATGAAGAAAAGTTTGCAGTGACTCCAGACTGGGCTTACTTAAATGAAGTAAAGTGCTTTTGTTGCCCGAGTCTAATGAGAAATTGAAATGTGGATGCAAACCCCCATACTGGTGCAGTTCATAAATCTGCTACTCCTTTTTAAAGAAGCATTTTCTGTGAGCAGTCCGCAGCGTAATTGGGAAAGCAGTTTAGTGGTTAGTTTCACTGATACACTCAGTTAAATGAGAACCAGTTCTAGGAGGCGGGTCGGCCTGTACACACTGGGACGTTTTGGGTCAGAGCTTTGGTGTAAAATGCTTCAGTGTGGGTCGTCCTGCAGGATATTAACTGCTCGTGGATGTCCTCTCTGCTCTAAGGATCCCCCACCAGCCCAACCACAACCTGACATCCGGTTCCTGGCTGAGCTCACCTCTCCACCAAACACTTCACACCTCAGCTCCAGCCATCTGTCAGAGCGAGGCATGCCCCACATGCAGCAGATTTAACACCGGGAAGGCTCTGAGGATGCATGTCTCTACACTATTAGGACCATTATCTGCTCATATCCTGAGTCAGTTTGTTTCTATCTGCGTGTATTACAGGTTCAGAGTTGGCTTTTTGCAGTAGTCTGTTTGTAAACTGTCACAGCAGCTCACTGATGACTCATGTCAGTGTAAACTCACTGTTCCTGCACTGTTCCCCCGTCTGCTGTGGAATAAAAAAGAAAGCCTGAAACAGAAAACCTCAAAGAATAAAGCCGCATCACCCTGACGTCTTCAATCATTGACAGACTCGAGCTGGCCCGACTCAAAACAGTCAAAACCCTCAGCAGGATCCCTTGTAGTTTACCAAACAAGCTAACAGTCTGTGGATCACGAAGCCAGCGTGAGAATGCTCTCCAGCCTCCAGCGTCTACAGTATGGGAGGATTTCTGGAGCTCTCCTCTGCCAGCTTTCTGCACTGATGCTGCTAGAATCTTTCTGTTTCCTGATAGACATGAAAACACCTTGTAAAGCCACAGGAGCAGCTCACCGACTCACCGGCTCTGAGCACAGAGGTAAAGGTGGTTCAGCTTAAAATAACTTTGGAGATGTTCAAGTGGAGCTGGAAGTCTGAGTGTGTTTTTGCAACAGAGAGGAAAGTGTTTGGGAGTAGCAGAGTGACTAAAACATCGCATTTAATTCATTTTTTTTCACCTTATTTGGTAAAAATATGCAGTTTAACACATGATAAAGCAAATACATTCTGCATTTAAAAAGCTTTTTTGACACCGACAGCGATTGATAAATGTAACTACACTGTAAAAAATGTTGGTAATCTTACGGTGAAAAACTGTCAAACCATGACGGTAAAAATCTGTGAACTCTAAAACAGTTTGATGCTGTTTCTATAACACTGAATCATCATAAATGGGTTAATCAGGAGAAAAGTCTGTTTTTTTAGATGTTTTTCCTTTCTTTCAACTCCTGCACAGTTTTTAATAATGGAAAAATGCCAAAAAATGTAGAAGAATACTGTAATTTTTGCACTTAATTCTCAAAAAGAATCTAATTATTCTCAGTTAAATGCACATATTGTTGTACTGGTAATGGAAACATGCTGCAATATTTATTTAACAAGTAACATTTCTGCATTTATTATACGTAAAAAATACAATTTGTTACTTTTCTGTTAATAGTGGACATATGCTTTAATATTTATGACAGTTTTAACCACAGTTTCTGCTAAAAATACACATATTTAAGGCTAAACACACTAAATGTTATGCTGATAATGGAAAATATATTTATTTTGTTTCATAAATTTTTAGTTTAGAAGAAATCCTCATGTAAATTTTAATTCTTTTCAGGTCAAAACTTTTTTACAGTAATAAATGAAATGAAGCTTTTAACCCTAAAATCAACAATATCGACACGTTTCTTTACTATAAATGTAGAAAAGCTTTTACCGTGATTTAATGGCAGCATTCTGGTGACCACAGCTTCCACAATTGTACCGTAAAATCTTTTTTTACAGTGTATATGCTAATTTTTCCCCATGTCATAGGCTGTGACTATACAGCATATGTATTATTTTTATTTTATTTTTCAATCCTAGCATCATGATATGGGATGCTAAACCTACTGTCTCAGGCACATGCTTGGACTGTAAAATAGCAAACATGATCCTGAAAATTACCATAAATGCAATGCACTAAACTTTTCTTAACATTTTGACAAGATCTCATCATCCTGAATAATGTAAATTACTTTAATTTTAAAGCAACACGCGCCACAAAAACAGGCATGGAGGGGAAATAAACAGAACCGTCAGATGTTCTAAACAAACTCCTCCTCTGAGATGAGATGCTGCTGGCATTTTCCTGTCGTCTCAACCTGTGATTAAAGACAGATGCTTTTGTAATTGCTCAAACATATACTAATGATGCCGCTGTTATTTACAGCTTAGTGATCCACTGCTTGTAATTATGGAAAACATGACCTCCCCTCGTCCTTCACAGAGAATCGATGAATACAGTGCAGTAGGTTGGGTAATGCAGAGGAGAAGATGTTGTGATTTTAAATATTTATGCTGTAATTAGAGCATGAAATCACTCCTATACTCGTTTAGCTAAAGACAGGACAGGTACAAGGAAAGAATCGATGGCTAGTCGTCAGGTAAAAAGCATATATTTACTTGTTTGAGTGATTTTTACAGACTTATTTATGTTTACATCTTATACTTGTGCAGTTCTAATATTGTCTCGAAGCATGTCTGATAAAACAGGTCTGATCAAGTGACTGCATATTTAGTTTTCTTGTCTAATTTGGGATCCTCAAAGCATAAATGCAAGAATTTTGCATAAATGATGTGTGATTTTCCAATCATTATACTTTGTCTTTGAGCTCAAGCTTCATCATTTTCCACACCTATTTATCCAGTTTGGTTGACTAATAACTTCTGTTTAAACACAGAGGGGTTGATGGAACAGTACTGGGTCAATGAGCAATGAATTATGGAAATGTGCATAAAAACTACATATTTTTCTTCGTCCAAAGCACCTTCCCCTTTGTTCTCTCTTTCCAAAAGTGGCGAGTAAAAACTATTTGTCCAAACATGCAATTACACTGCTAGAATGTTTCAAAAGAAGTGCAGAATTTTGACTCAGAAAAGCTTTCAGATGCACATTTGTCAGAGAGCTGGTAATTATGCTTTTACGGTGAAAATAGAAGAAGGCGTTCGGCTGAGAGGTAAAATGCCTTCAAGAACCAAAAAGAGAAGTCCAGTTGTCTTCTACAGAAGCTCTTTATACCTCTCTAAAAAAATAAATCTGGACAATGTGTACATTTTGATGCTGATTTTTCATGACTATGCTGCTGCTTGAGGCAATTTTACTCAAATTTTTCTGATCATAAACAATTCCTGTTAGACTGTGATGCCACTTTTTGAACTCTGTTAAATATTACATTGGCAAAAAGAACAAAAGGCATAGAGAAACAGAAAAATAGCTCCTCATCTCTGATAAACAATCTGTGGGAAAGCAAAGATGTGATTTTGCTTTTTTATCACAATGTCATGACAAACCGCCGTAAATATGCCGTTGGTGACTGTGGTTTGAAATCATGTCATCAGATCATGGAAGGTCCAGAACAGATGAACTCTTGGCTATAATTAAACCATGAAGACAGAATTAACACTTCAACATAGCAGCTCTGTATGAAGGTTTGTGAAAAGCATCAGTCAGGGAATGGATACAAGAACATTTCCAAGTCTCTGATTATCTCTTGGAGTTAAAGCCACCATATGAGTAAATCTGCCGTGAGCACAATACCCTCAGTGACTAGTGAGGGAGGCCACCAAGACACCTATGAGTCCTCTGAAGGTGTCACAACTTAAACCAGCTGTGATGGAAGAGACTTTTGGCTGTTCTTTGTTGGTCAAAGCTTTATGCGAGCATGGCAAAGAAACAGATTTTACCAGAAGGAATGTTGGAGACAATGAACCCAACTGAGAGAAGGTTCATTGGTCTCATGAGGCCATCCGACTAGACACTGTGTTTGGCAGACATCATCACAAGCACAGCATCCCCACTGTGAAGCATGGTGGTGGCAGCATCATGATGTGGGGATGCTTCTCAGCAGCAGGCTCTAAAAGGCTTGTTGAAATAGAAAATGAAAGCAGAAAGTACAGCAACTCGGAAGAAGATTTGTTTTCCAGCAACACATCGACTCAAACCCCTCTGGAGGTTTTCTGAGCACATTTACCTGGGAGGAGACCCCGGGGTAGACCCAGAACCTGCTGGAGGGATTATGTATCTCATCTGGCCTGGAAACACCTCGGGATCAACCAGGAAGAGCTGGAAAGGAGGGAGGACGTCTGGAATGACCTGCTTCATCTGCTGCCTCTGTGATCCAGCCCCAGATAAGAGGAAGAAGATGGATGGATGGATGGATGGATGGACGGATGGATATTGACTCAAAGCATTCAGCCAAAGTTACACAGAAATGGTTTCAAGACAACAAGGTAAATATTTTGCACTGACAGGGTCAGAAATCAGACCTCAGAGCCATGGAGAATTTGTGGCTAGGGCTGTTTAGTCACAATCTGTGTGCAAACAGTTTTGTAAAATGGTAAAGTGTGGCCAAAGATGCATCTCCTGAATACTGGCGTGAGGGTGGTGGATATTTATGCACATATTTTATTTCATGTTTTATGTTTTTGATTCATTGACAGTACTTTGCAAAAATCTGTTTGCATTTTGGCATGAATGCCTTTTTTCCTTCTTTTTTTTGTAAATTCTTGTCAAGGACCATATTAAATTGACCATAATTCAATGTTGAAAAGAAATAAAAGGGGAAAACTTCCAAGGAGAGTGAACACTTTTTATAGGCCCTGTACATTTCCAGTATTAGGCCATATGGCTCTCTAAAGAACTGCTGGCCAGGAGCCACAGCACACTAACAGACCTTTTTCATCACAGACATTCTGGCATGTCGGAGCACTGAAGGCACGGCTGTAGGCTAAATAATAACATAATGGACTTCATAATGATTATGTTCCATACAGGTGAACTTGTTCCAGGGTCCTGGTTTTGAGCATGTGCTGTCACTGGCACTGAGTGTTTGGACCTGTGATAAACCATTAAAACAGTCCAGAAAATGTTTAACTGAGCAAATAGATGAGAGTCTTCCACTGAATAATTCCTGCAGTGATGACAACTTCTCGAACCCTAGCTGATGCAGTGAGGAGCTTCTCATGTCTTAAGTTAGAAGACGTATCCTGTGGTCATGGAAAAGATGTTAATCTGTCTCAGAAGGGTTGAATTATTGGCCTGTATCAGGCAAAGAAAACAACTAAGGAGATGAAATGACTAAAATCAGGTTAAGAACCGTCCAACACATCCTTAAAACCTGAAGGATCGTGGAGAACCATCATCTTCAGGAACAAACTCTTAGATGATGGTAGGAAACCAACAGTAGAACTCATGGCTGTTTAATAGTGAAAGTAAGAACATTTCCACACAAAGGGAGCTCAAAGGATTGGAACTAAACATCTATAGCTCTAAGAAAACCACTGATCAGTGAGGATGATCAGAAAAAAATGGCTTCAGTTTGCTGTGGAGCATAAAGATTGGACTCTGGATCAATGGAAGAAGTTCATATGGTCTGAAGAGTCCAGATTTACCCTGTTCCAGAGTGATGGGGGCAGTAGTTTAGGTTGGGTTTTGGTCCCGACTTTGGGCTGGTTTTTGACTCTTTTAGGACTGGTTTCAGACTGGATTCTGAATTGTTTTTGAACTGGTTTAGGACTGGTTTCACAATGTCTTGGACTTTTTTTTAGGAGTAGTTTAGGTTTGATTTTGGTCCTGGTTTAAGACCTTTTGAGGAATGGTTTCAGACTGTCTTAGGCAGGTCTTGAACTTTTTTTTAACCCAAAGAACATCAAACCTACCACCAGGCATGGTGGTGGCAGTATCATGCTCTGTGGAACTGGAGCTTCACACAAAGTAAATGGAATAATGAAGAAGGAGGATTACCTCCACGTTCTTCAGGAGAACCTAAAACCATCAGCAGAAGGTTGATCTTGGACACAGTTAGATGTTTCAACCAGACAATGAGCCCAAACACACATCAGACGTGGTAAAGAAATGGTTCCATCAGGCTGGAATGAAGGTTCTAGAATGAAGGTTCTAGACTGGTCTCCCCAAAGTCCTGACTTGGACCCATCAAGACCCAGTCAGAAAGATGACAAATTTAGGTCACTAAGAGAAGACTTTGTCTGACTCTCCCATCATCAATAGAAGATCTTGGTAGAAAATTAATGCATCTCTGGACAGAAATGAATGCTGTGACTTTGTGAAGCTTATGGAAACGATACGACAGTGAATGTGTGTTTGATCTGCTGATAGCTCTACAAAACAAGGTCAACTCCTCTCTGGGTTTGTTGTCCAAACTAGTCCATTAGAGGAAGTGAACTCCTAATGAAACCAGCAATTTCGCTCACATTTAGTAAAATATACAATCATATTCCACATCAGCTAAACAGTTTGATTTAACATCAGCGTTTTATGGGTTTATTATATCATATACATTGTGACATCGAGTGTAATGGGGATCATCTGACAACTATAGCCTCTCTGCCAGCTGTTGGTCATTTACTCCGTTCTACTAATGAGCCAGCTGGGAGGGATGATGGAGACATGATCGGACCAGCAGCTTGTTTTTCTCAACAGAGACTCGACCCTCGTGTCATATCTGTTGAAAAGCAAAAAAGATCTAGTCTACTCTCTCAATTTTCTTTCTCTCCAGAAGAAATAGGTCTCATGTAGTTTGTCTTATCATGTATCTAATTTCAGTTATTTACAAGAACATGACAAGAACTTATTAAGAAACTGACATTATAATAAAATTATGACTAAATCTGTGCCTCTGCATTGCTTCAAAAAGCAATTTCCATATTTAACCAATGTATTGTAACCATGAGAAGTGCATATTTTCTTCTCAGAACTTCATTTTATGTAATAAATATTTGTTGTCGTTTTCTGTGATCAGGTGCATAAGTTTTCCCCTCACCACAAAATGTGTCCAGTTTACTTATCAAGGTGTCTATTTTTAGTCTTTTTATACAAAGCCTATTTTCAATATATAATAGTGTACTTTTTATGCATATTTGTTGTTTTATTGCTGTTACTCTTACCTTTTTCATTATTTTATTTGGTTTTGTTTCATTTTTTTCTCCTGTATATCAAACTGACTCGTGAAAACAAATTCTATTCTATTCTATTCTATTCTATTCTATTCTATTCTATTCTGACCTGAGCTTGTAAAGCCATGAAACACTGCTAACTGTGAATTATAATATAGGTGTATTTTTATATCGCAGTGTGATCACTAACTCTAGTTTAATAACTGTATTTTCATTCTAATTCTCAATGATTGTGCCTACATTTTAGTTCTTTTTGTAACTTACTACATAACACATCTGGGTACATTTCCATTCACCTGATGACACTGTAATTATCTACCTACAGGGTTCTGACAGATGTTGTGCTACGGTGACTCGTGATCCATTTAGAGCACAGCAACAGGAAATGGATCCCACAGCCCGATGTGTGTGTGTGTGTGTGTGTGTGTGTGTGTGTGTGTGTGTGTGTGTGTGTGTGTGTGTGTGTGTGTGTGTGTGTGTGTAGGTGTAGGTGTGCACGTGTCTGTGCTCGATGTCTCTGTGTGTGCACGTCTGTGTGTGATTCAGCAGCCCGACCCTCGATGACGCCAATTTAAACAATTAAAACAGCTTTAATTACTGCTGCCTCAATTATGCTGGTCTCTGCAGCCTCGCCTGCTTGACCCCCTGTTACATACATGCACACACACACCTAAACACACACACACACATGCAAATACATACACAAACAAGGACAAGACACAGATTAAGACACACTCATCCCTCACATAGATTCAGCTGTGGACACACTTATGCACATATCTACATATCTAATAAACCTGGATTCTCTCTGACAGCTGTTTATTCCATTTTCATACAGAACACTACACTGACTTACTGCACAAGTGTACCTAACCAACCACAGACTCCAACCTTATTCCAAATGTATGGAAACGCTAAGATATAATAAGATATTTCTATTTGATAATAAAAATAAGAAGGAGAAGAAGAAGAAGAAGAAATATACAGGAAGTCTTCAGTTTACAACGTCCTCGACCTACAGCGTTTCATCGTTACATTGGAACTGATTACATGGAACTAGTTGATGAGTGGAGTGGATGAATACGTCGTCAAGGCGCTATCAGACGGCTTTGTATCCATTCTCTGGTTGTACTCCACCTTGGATTGTGCTACATTCACTAACTTTTTACCTTCATTATGGCTCCCAGTGTAAGTCAGACTCTTCTGTTGCTTGGAAGAAAAGGAAAGCCGTCTCCATGGAAGTGAAGTTAGACAGAATAAAACACTGGCTCCAGAAGAACTAGAAAAACCCCATAACTTAGCTCCATAATAATTAGAAAAAACCAATAACTTAGCTCCAGAATAATTAGAAAAACCCCATAACTTAGCTCCAGAAGAACTAGAAAAACCCCATAACTTAGCTCCATAATAATTAGAAAAAACCAATAACTTAGCTCCAGAATAACTAGAAAAACCCCATAACTTAGCTCCAAAAGAACTAGAAAAACCCCATAACTTAGCTCCAGAAGAACTAGAAAAACCCCATAACTTAGCTCCAGAAGAACTAGAAAAACCCCATAACTTAGCTCCAGAAGAACTAGAAAAACCCATAACTTAGCTCCAGAATAAGTAGAAAAACCCCATAACTTAGCTCCAGAAGAACTAGAAAAACCTCATAACTTAGCTCCAGAATAAGTAGAAAAACCCCATAACTTAGCTCCAGAAGAACTACAAAAACCCCATAACTTAGCTCCAGAAGAACTACAAAAACCCCATAACTTAGCTCCAGAAGAACTAGAAAAACCCCATAACTTAGCTCCAGAAGAACTACAAAAACCTCATAACTTAGCTCCAAAAGAACTAGAAAAACCTCATAACTTAGCTCCAGAAGAACTAGAAAAACCCCATAACTTAGCTCCAGAAGAACTAGAAAAACCCCATAACTTAGCTCCAGAAGAACTAGAAAAACCCCATAACTTAGCTCCAGAAGAACTAGAAAAACCTCATAACTTAGCTCCAGAAGAACTAGAAAAACCTCATAACTTAGCTCCAAAAGAACTAGAAAAACCTCATAACTTAGCTCCAGAAGAACTACAAAAACCCGATAACTTAGCTCCAGAAGAACTAGAAAAACCTCATAACTTAGCTCCAAAAGAACTAGAAAAACCCCATAACTTAGCTCCAAAAGAACTAGAAAAACCTCATAACTTAGCTCCAGAAGAACTACAAAAACCCCATAACTTAGCTCCAGAAGAACTAGAAAAACCTCATAACTTAGCTCCAGAAGAACTAGAAAAACCCCATAACTTAGCTCCAAAAGAACTAGAAAAACCCCATAACTTAGCTCCAGAAGAACTAGAAAAACCTCATAACTTAGCTCCAGAATAAGTAGAAAAACCTCATAACTTAGCTCCAGAAGAACTAGAAAAACCCCATAACTTAGCTACAGAAGAACTAGAAAAACCCCATAACTTAGCTCCAGAAGAACTAGAAAAACCCCATAATTTAGCTCCAGAAGAACTAGAAAAACCCATAACTTAGCTCCAGAAGAACTACAAAAACCCCATAACTTAGCTCCAGAATAACTACAAAAACCTCATAACTTAGCTCCAAAAGAACTACAAAAACCTCATAACTTAGCTCCAGAATAAGTAGAAAAACCTCATAACTTAGCTCCAGAAGAACTAGAAAAACCCCATAACTTAGCTCCAGAAGAACTAGAAAAACCCCATAACTTAGCTCCAGAAGAACTACAAAAACCTCATAACTTAGCTCCAAAAGAACTAGAAAAACCTCATAACTTAGCTCCAGAAGAACTAGAAAAACCCCATAACTTAGCTCCAGAAGAACTAGAAAAACCCCATAACTTAGCTCCAGAAGAACTACAAAAACCTCATAACTTAGCTCCAAAAGAACTAGAAAAACCCCATAACTTAGCTCCAGAAGAACTACAAAAACCTCATAACTTAGCTCCAAAAGAACTAGAAAAACCTCATAACTTAGCTCCAGAAGAACTAGAAAAACCCCATAACTTAGCTCCAAAAGAACTAGAAAAACCTCATAACTTAGCTCCAGAAGAACTAGAAAAACCCCATAACTTAGCTCCAAAAGAACTAGAAAAACCTCATAACTTAGCTCCAGAAGAACTAGAAAAACCTCATAACTTAGCTCCAGAAGAACTGGAAAAACCCCATAACTTAGCTCCAGAAGAACTAGAAAAACCCCATATCTTAGCTCCAGAATAAGTAGAAAAACCTCATAACTTAGCTCCAAAAGAACTAGAAAACTTAGCTTAACTTAGCTCCAGAATTAGCCGCCGTTCCCAGCTCTCTCTACTGCTGACTCTCAGCCAATCAGAGGTGAGCTAACTAAACATGACACGTTCACTGACATCAGGTAAATCTGGAACTGAACAATAAACACTGAAACCTCAACATCAACAACAACATCAGTCTGTTACAATATTCTGTTATCCTTTAGCACCATCTCTGTTTTCAACTACAGGAGTCATATTTCAGGTTGAACATGCTCATGTATGTGCAGCAAACTTAAAGACTTCTGAGGTTGTTTTTTTTCTTCTCCATGAGCTCAGAGTTTGTGACTACAGCTTTCTCTTTGTTTAGCACATAACAGCCTGATATTGGATGTTTCATCTACTTTTATCTGCTTTCATTGTCTCCTGACAGCTTCGGAACAAAAGAGATATTCAGTTCAAATTCGGCTTTTAATCTTGACAAGCCAGTGATTTGAAGACATCATGTCGTTCTCCCCGAGTCTTCCAATCAATAGGAAGGTGTAAAAAACTACAGTAAATCCTTAAATTTACTTAGCTATTGGATATCTCCAAACAACATTTTGATATCCAAGAAAAATGTAAACAATGAATGGAACTGTCAAAACCTTTTGGGTCATTAGCTAACAAAACTCCATCTTTCTAGAGATACCTAACGATCATCCTCCTGCATAATATTGATCTAACAACAGAACACATCTCTTTCTGTCACAGAAAAATTTGTCTGTCCTACTTTCATTTCACTTCACATTTCCATTCCTCTTCTGTCATAAACAGACCTTGGGTTAATTGTCATTGTGAAGCACTTATCTACTGGAGGTCAAAGCGGCTCATTTTCTGTTCCACATGTCTTACTGGGTCACAGAATATACAGCAGAACTGTACAATCATTTATGTATTCACCTTCAAACTAAGGTTCTGCATTGGTTCTAATTACATTGGCACTATTATTTCTTCTTTCTCCCTCAGAAGTATTCCATTCCATTTCCTCTCTGTTCGGCCATCATTATTTTCTTGTCTTTACTCTCTTATGTCTTTTCAGAAGCTGCATTTGTCAGTGAACAAAGTCACACCGGTAATATTTTTATAAAGGAACGGTTGCTCCTAAAGGTATGGTAGGTCTCCTTGTAGGTTGAAAGGAAAACATGACCTCCAAACAATCATTTGATGTTGTGTTCTGCAGAAACCGCTCATTAGTTTTAAAAAAGAAGTTGTAGGTGAACATCTAACTTAAACCCAACGGCAGGCAGGTAGATTCACCGACATGTTGAGAGAGTTTACCTGGAGCATTTGGACACAGCCCTCCGATATCAGGTGAGTTATTGGTGAGCTCCTGTTCTAAATCAGACAGTTACTGATTGGATCATTTCACAACTCCACTATAGCGTTGGAACAGGTTCATGTTAATGGAAGCATGTCACACAGGCAATGCTAACATGCTACTATATTCAGTTTAAAGAGGCTTTATGTACTAAGACTGGTAGGGATTTGAGAAAAAAATGCAAGAATTTGGTTAAAATGTGAAGCCAAGACATTTTACAGTTTTGCAGTGATTCAAAGATATCAGTAAATGTGATTAGAATTACAATGAATGGAACACACATGCAGTCCATCCAACAGTTGGTTATTATTGTTTGCAATCATCAAAAAGCTCACAGTGACAGTGAGTAAATAAAAAACAACAGGATCCATGACAGTCTGTATGAATCTTGATGGCAACAATAGATCAGAATCAGAACTTTATTTTCATTGCACACTTTCATATACAACGAAATTATTTCTGGGATATTTCAGAAGTGGACAAACAAACGCTACCCTGTTTGAATCTTGGCTACAAATCAACAAACAGATTTTGCAAAAGAAGATCAAGATTTATGAGGAAATCACCAGTAAACATGATAATTCCAGTATTCATCCCCAGGAAGGATAAATGAGTGAAATGTTCCAGCAGACAGCAGCCAGCACTTCATATCAGTCTGACCAAGGTTAGTGATGATTAGTGGGTGGTCAGAATGAAATTATTTACAAGTGATTTAACCATTTTAAAAGCAGAATAACAGCCCACTTTGATCACCCACAATGGAACCAGTTGGAGGCAAACGTTAGAGAAAGTACTCGACCGTGTCTGTGAAGGTTTACAGTTTTCAAACACTTCTTTGATTTTCTGCGTTCACGGTACAGTTGGACACATCTTTTCACTTTCATCCACTTCGTAGAAGTCTCTGAAAACCTTTACTTTCAATTTATGCCTGAAGGAAGCTACCTTTTTAATTTACAGAACAGGAAAACAGACACAAAATATGTAAGTTAAAGTTGTCTGGAATAGCAGACTAATAAGCTGTGGTTGTCTCCTTCATTCTAATGGAACGAGCAGCGTCTATCTCCGTCTGTCTCCGCCTCCATCTCCTCTCTCAGCCAGCCGTACCAATTACTTCTCTCTTCAAGTCGATCCTCCTAATACTTGCATCTCCACTCCTTCTCTTATTGTTTCTTGCTCTCTCAGTGTGTTTGTTTCACTCTAATCCTCATTTACATCTGCATCCTCCACCACCATCCCTCCAGCTTCCCTCCCCCTCTCTGCTCTCTGGAACTTCCTCACGCTGTTGTTCTCCCTTATTCTGGACAGGCGCCATGTTCTTTCCCTGGCCCAAACCCACGGCTATTAATTCTGCTAATGACAGATAAATGAAGCATGGAGATGAGGAGGCACACACACACACACACACACACACACACACCGAGCACAGCGGCGGACATACAGAATATACATACCAGCACAAACACACACAAAGATCTGACTCTTTGAGCCACTAATTGACGCTGATGGAGGAGCGTTTTCTAACGTTCTTTGTTCATGTCGGGGTGAGGAGCTCGGCGAACACAACGCTGTGTGCTTCTTGTGTACGTTGTCTGAGGGTGAATGTGAGACTGATGAGAGACATCCTCAAGTTAGGGTTTACAGTTACTCCATAAGAGGATTATCTGACATCCAGGGAATAGAGAATCTAACCCGTGTTTTGATTAAAGCTCGCTACAGGAAGAGAGAGCAGCAGAGGAAGAGCAGCCTCCTCAGACCTGAAGAACCAGCTGCTATTTTAGAACGGAGAGAAACAAGCAAACAAAAAAATATCTGGAATTATGCAACACGTGAAAATGAAATAACAGACAGAAAACAGAACATATATACACATAAATATACACATATGTGTACAATACATAAATACATAGATATACTTATGTGTATGTATAGACATATATAGATAAATAATACTATTATTACACTGTATATTTCACTTTAATTCTTACTTTCTTTATATTTCACATTTATGCTCACACTGTTTCTAGTTATGTTTATATTTTTAGGACTTTTTATGTTTATCTACATATTTTTATACTATTAATATTTTGAAGATTTTGACTGGGAGCAGTTGCAATGTAAGAAATTTCCTCTATAGCATAAAATATTTCTGATTCTTCTAGAGCTAAGAGGAGCTAGAAAAGATGTGGAAGGTGATGGCAGCAGGAGTACCAGTGGTGTTCCTGGTATCTGCTGAAGACACTTCCCATGAGAAAGATCTCTGCTCAGAAGAATCCAGTCTTAGAACAGCTAAGGGGTCACTCTATAACTGAGGGACTTCTGAAGTCCATGGGATATATCTGCATACATTTTTATCAAAAGTTTTTTATGTTCATCATGATCATGTCTTTACAAATTCCATCATTATTTATTATAGAAACAATCACTTATTCATAAAAAATGACTGAATATCACTAAAATATGAACTAAATAACGTCTGAATTTAACACCAACCACCTTCTAATGAGCTAAACAATAATAAAATGAGCTGATTCACAAAGAGTTTGGATTGTGTTCTTTTTATTAAGCTGAGATAATCATGACAGATGTTTCTTTTTGGCATTATATCACATTTTATATGGAAAATATCAAATTAAATAGGGTTAGGTTTGAGTTTTTAGGGTTAGTTCCCCGTTCCAAAAAAACCTCTCCAGGAAGTGTGTTAATTCCAGATCACATGACCTGCTCCACATGATGTCATTTCCTCCTGAAGAAAAGACTGGAAGACTCCAAGGCTTTCTGACTTATTTAATATGAAGTAGTCAACAGGTTTGCTACAATATCTTTATAAATAACTTTACATTTTACTCAGTTGTATGTGTAATATTAAGAAGAATCTTTCTCTAAAATGCCATGTGGTGTTTGGTTATAGGCGGCCATGTTGGTTTTAGGCCTGAAAACAGCAAAAATGTCAAATATGATACAAAAAGTCCTGCAGTTATATAATAGCCCTAACATGCTGTGAGGAACCCTTGGCTCATAGACTTCTGTTAGAGGACCCGAGCTTGAAGAAGACATCAGATGGTCCACTAGGACGACCTGGTAGTTCAGGAATGGTTCCAGGAACATGTTGAACACATTAAACCCAGACTCAAAACCCTCAACATCCCACTCAGATCTAAACGATGAACGTATACTGTTTTGCTTCCTCAGTGGTACTCGTTCATACACTGATGGGCCAAAGCTGCCATCTGGAGCACCTCTGGCTGCCCAAAGACACGGACTGAACCACCAACATTATAATAAGTGGACAAACTGCTTCACCACCTAAACCACAGCCTGTTTGGCTGTTTGGTGGATTATTAGATGCACCAATCCACAGAGGCCCCACCCTACAGCCTACAACACCCAAAGGATCCACTACCACCATCCACAGGAGCTCCCATGTCCAAGCCTTGGCCTCACACTGGGGACCGACAAAATGTTATTCAACACAAACTTTCAGCTGTGGTTCTAAAGACAGCACGATTAAAAACACATCATTTATTCTCCTCTTATGCCTTTAAGGGAAAGTCTTATTTGGTTAGCCTACAAATATCTGTATTAAAAAGAAGCAGGTATTATTTAACATTCAGTGCAACCATAAATCAAACATGGCTCCTTCTTTCTTCATCCTTATTACCATACATTACATTAATGAAGTATATTCTAGCGCTGAGTGTTTTGCATATAATGGGGATTTTATTGTCTGCATGCTCTTAATTGAGCTAATGACTGTTTCACTAAAGCAGATGAATAGGTCAACGCTCCACTTTGACTTTAAAACTCGGCACAGCAATTTCAAACAGCCGCCTAGCTAACTGTGAAATATATTCAGCCTGTAGATTATCATTTTAATTAATCTTGCTTACTTGGTCGTGTAATTTAAACATTTGCTGGGTTTGCTGGCTGGAAAGAGGAGGAGGGAGGTGGAGGATGGAGGGATGTACGGTGTGACAGGGAGGAGAGAAAACAGGGTGTGTGTGTGTGTGTGCAGGTGGGAAACTATGTATGCAAATTAGAATCACCTTCACAGAAATAATGCTATTCTCTGCCTTATTAAGTCTGAAAATGCTGAAGAGTTTAATCTGAACAAGCTTTGAGGAGTAAACGTTTAAACCAAGGATGGAACAGGATCACAGTAAACAGTCTGAGTGCCTTAACGTTACGGCAGGAAAATGACTATTTAAAAAATTAAATTAAATCCAACCCTATTCACATGAGAAAATTAATGCTTGACAAGTTTGCAAACCCTGCTGCAGGTTCAATAATTCGGGCAGAGTTATGTGATGGTTGGTGTTTTTCTGTCTGTCAGCAACTTTACTCAAAAACAGACTAACGGATTTGGAATAAACTCTGAGGGGAGGTCAGAAATGACACGAGGACCAAGTGATTAGATTTTGGCAGTGATGCGGCTTATAGTCTGGATCCACGGGTTTGACTAAAAAGTGGCTCAAAACTACATAAAATTTGCCCAAAATGATTCAAATTGGTCCAAATTGACAAAAAAAATTCCAAAATGACAAAAAAAATAATTTCAAAATGATTAAGAATTAGTTCAAAAATACTCAGTATTTATAGTCTGGATCCATGGATCAGTTAAAGTTTTCTGTGTCATTACCAGATAGCGGTACGGCGTCACTGTAACCATGGCAACAAGAGAACACCACATCAGCTGCCTGCTGACGATCACGTCTGTGTTGTTTTGTCATGACCCTGTTTGTCTGGAACTCAGTGTTTTATTGTCTAGTACAGGTCCCTCAGTGCTGTTTGTCAGTGACTCACTGTTGTCTTGTAATGTTATTTAAGGACACGTCTCTCCTGAGAATGAGACTTAGTGTCTCAATGAGATTACTTGTATAAATAAAGGCTAAATAAAAAAACAACATTATTGTGATCCTACTACAAATCCACCTCTGAGGACTTATCAGGACTTATCCATCAGAAATGATCCAAGGAACAACTGATTAAACTGGGGGTGTTTCTGAGTCCCATCAATTCCCGCCGCCCGCTACATATTTAGGTCACGTGATCCGGTATTCGTACATAATGTACACATGCAGAACACACGCCTGTGTTTGTGGATGCATCTATATTAAATGTTGTTGAGATTTCTTCCATCGAAAATGATACGACTGAGCAGCCTTGGAGGAGGACTGCTCTCTCTGACTGTTTTTCTTGCTGTTTTAATGCCCAGTGGCCTTCTTTTAAATAAAAATCAAACCACTCTTTCTACAATATCTGCTGCAGGCAGCTCGACGGTGGTCAAGGTGAGGGGAAGATTACAGAAAGAAAGAGAAGTTTAGAGGTTGGGGGTTATGAAAGCAATAATTTTAGAATACTTAATATGGAAATATGGAAACTGCTTGTTCTTTTAATGAGATTTTTAACAATGCTGGTGATGCACTTTATTGCTGTTTGCACCACCACACACACTTCCCCTTTATGTGTATTACCCCTTTTATTTACTCCATCTGTAGCTCATATACTGTGTTCATAATAATACCTAATACCTCATGGCCAGTAAATCTGTCTGTGATTATTGTGCAAATAAAGAAGTCTCATACAACAAACAGAAAGAGCTTATAAAATGTAAAGCACTACCATATATTAAATTATAGAACAGTGAAAGCACTAGTTTTTCACCTCAGCCAGCTTTGAAATGCTGCATCACCAATAAATCTATTGCTAATAAAAAACAATTACAACATATTTCACTCATATATCACTTATCATTACGACAACATTTGTAATGAAATCCCTATTTTTAGAAATGGAGTATCAGTAGAACATCAGTCAGTAGAGTAGAAGTACTTGAACTGGATTTTATGCTTTATGGGTAGAACATGAACATTTCTAACATGAATATAGCTTTAAACAGCAAACAAACATCCGAATATTAGCAAACTTAGCACAGAATGAAGTCACATTCACTTTCAGTCTGAGCTTCCCTGCTTTGTATTCTGGCAATCTGGCTACGTGTGCACGTTTGTTTCATTTATTTCTTTATTTGGTAGGAACAGTGCACATTAATGAACGCCTGTTTATACAGCAATGGATGTAAATATGTTGGATTGTAGCACAATGCTAATTTACATCCTTGGTAAAAAAGAAAAAAAAGATGATATTTAAAACAATAAGTCGCAATAAAAGGACATTACAAAGTGCACACAAAGAAGTTATAGGTCAATAGTCACAAGACTGGTTCACTTTGAGCCACTGTTTCTGTACGTTACAGCATGTCAGTGCATGTGAATCCCTCCCGTTGAAATTGTCAGATTTTCCACCTTCTTATGACAGAAGAGATCTGGCTGTTTAGTCTACTTTATCAGAATCTAAAGCAAACCTGTGAATCCTTTTAGCTAATAGCAGTTGTATTATTGCCACTTTTATTAAAGTAAAATATGTAAACACCTCTTTGTTCAGACAGCCAGCTGATAAATACTGAAGAGACACACACCCATGCATGCACTCACACACCGGATCAATCCCATGCATATTCATCTGGGTTTTGTAATGGAGCCTTTTAGCTCCACATTCAGTCTTTCTGTGTCATTTATGAGTCCCTCCTTCCTCTGCTGCTGCGATCACTTCATAGCCTGAAACCTGAGGTTATTACCATGCTCCCGGCCCCACAGGTGCTGTATATGTTCTAAGTAAAACCTAAATCCGACTGATTAATCAGCGTCTGGAGAAGAATTCCACAAAGAGGCTCATCAACACAATTTGCACAAACTAATTTCCTTCATATATTATTCTACTGGCCAAAAAATACATAAAGTACAGCTCTTGTTTGTCATTATTCCAAATAAAAAGAAATCCCTTTTCACACGTTTATCGTCTCATAACAAACGTTCTCTGTCTGCAGCAGATTATTTTGTTTTTCGGGCGTCCAACAGATTGGAACACACACTCGTCATTAGTTGTAGCAGAATGTGTAATCCAGAGTTCCAGCAAACATCCCTGCAGTTCTTCATTCGCTCCTGTCAGGTTGTGAAAGCCTGCTGTCAGCGCTCTTTGTCTGTTTTTAAAAAATGCCAATTACTCCAGCGAGTCCACGGTGACAGTTGATGATTAAAGTGATTTTTCTCTCTGTCCTTTTTTATTCTTACCGGGTAGCTACATAATGAAGCACAGTTCCACCAGGAGCATGAATTTACTTCATGTTTAAACGTGCTCTTAATATTTTGGAGGCTAACAGGAAAACGCTGAAACGTTCTGTGGAGGTTTTTAGGACGTGGTTCTACATCATTTGCCCTCCCTCCTGTGGGACTCTCAACCCTTCCTGGTTTACTTTCACCTTCACAGCAGGGCCAAGACAGAAATGTGAACACGTTGGTTTTTCTCTTCCTGTGAGTCTAAAACCGCTCACATAAATCCACATTATGCCACAATAATATTATGTATGGTCTGGTGGTGGAACATGATTAAAAAATAATCTAATTAATTAGAGGCTTTGTCATTAAATAATTGCAATTAACAGCATTTTGTCAAACAGCAATATTTGATTTAGGTTGACGACTGAATCGATGAAGAGACTTTTACGTGAGCTTTAATCCTATATTAGCATTTATATCAAATCTGATACGAGTTTCTGAGACTACTATCTCATCAACATGATAAATACTTAAATAAATAATGGACAAAACGAGTTTCTGTTCCTAAAATCAACTTTGTTGTGAGCAAAAAGTTGCCAAAACTGCCCAATATATCACATGTAATACAAAAAACATACATAATATAAATCTTTGTTTCAATTTATTTATTTAGATTTTGTTGATAAGGTTAATAAACATCTCAGTTCCAAAAAATAGAACTTTGCAGCTATTTTTTGATAGGTCAGGCTTGAAGATAAGATAAATTTTATTCATCCCAGAGGAAACTATGTTGAGTAACATTAGTGGAATACACACAATTACACAGAGGTTAGTAGTAAAATAGAAATTGAAAAAAAATAGAAATAGAAAGTGTCACAGTGTGTAAAGTGTCCTAAGTGTGTGAAGTGACTGCATACTAATACTAGAAAGCTTCACAGATAACAGGAGAAACAACTAAATGTCTGTTTCATTTCTATTTATCTGCATTTTTTAATCTGTCTGCTACATTCACAGATTACTGCAGACTCAGTAACATTACAGTGATTAGATTCAACACTTTAAGACTTTCTGTAAACTCAAACACTTTTAATGTCTTCAAACAGACAGTCTGTGGTCAGCGGTGGGCCAGAAATTATGGAACTGAGAAAGGTTCAATTAAATATGTTGCTTCTTTTAAGCCGTTATTTTTCCTGTAATTAATTAATCAGAATTAATCCGTTAGAGTCCCAGCTGTAATGTGGTCGACATACCCATATGTGTCCCATAAATCTACATTGTGGCACTTCTGGCAGTTTTTTGACAGATACTACAACATACTTCCATCAGATCACTGCTTCCTGCTATGACTGCTGCTGTCTGACGGAGGATCCATCCCAGCTGGAGGCCACGACTCCACAGTTATAGAAGTCCAAGGCCTGAGTTCAGCAGGAGAACAGCTGTGCAGGAGGAAAAAAGGCTGTGTGATTACCTGTACATCTGCCCAGATGGGAGGAGGTCAGAGAGTCAGTGGTTAGGGTGAGAGTCATCAGTGTTTCAGCTGGAGGTCTGTGATAGCAGCGAGCTGAACGCCAAAGATGCACAGCAAGGCTCTGACCTCCTGTTTCCAATACAGTGGGTGAGTTACTCTCAGTAGTAGACCATAAAAGCTCATAAGCACCTCACAGCTTCTACTGTGGAGGTGTTCAGCCTCCAGAACAGGTCCTCAGAGGTCTGAACACCCAGATACTCTACAGAAATGGATGTAACTAAAAGGTTTCCTCGAGAGTGCTTTAAAGTTCAGCGTGGTGGCTCCAGCTGTCACCATCTTCAATAATGATCAATAAGTGGAGCTCAGTGGACCATGCAGACATCTCTGGACCACTGGCTGTCCAGACGCTTCATTAAGTACAACTTTAAGCTCTGATGCAGTTTAAATGAATGGGTTCTATTCAGACCCAAACATTCTGAAGGACCAGTTCCATCCCAGACACCATCTTTATCCAGGTTGTTTCATCCTGACTGGATCTTTGTTTGTGTTGCATCTACTCTCAGATGTCTGTCACTTTGGATAAAAGTAGAATTGAAGAATTTGTTCGGCCCAGTGGCCCTGTGACAGACTGGTGACCTGTCCAGGGTGTCCCCTGCCTTCACCCGAGTCAGCTGGGATAGACTCCAGCACCCCCCATGACCCTAGTGAGGATAAAGCGGTGTATAGAGGATGGATGGATGGATGGATGGATGGATGGATGGATGGATGGATGGATGTTCGGCCCAGTGTCCTCCAGTTAATGCTTCAGGTCCATTTAAATCATGAACAAACGGGCTGAAACGCAGCTTTTACTGAACTCTACCAAACACTGACTGTCTGGACCTGAGTCACTGTTAATTTACTCACTCATACATTTAGAACATCAGGGAATATCACCACCTTTGGACCTGCTAGCTAATCACTGTATTTATTTACTGAAACTACAAATGTTTACATAAAACCATTTAATTAAAAGCTAAATCATGCTTTTGTACACGTTTAGCAATGTGCAATATCCAGAAGTGCAACACCACTCCACTCTTTATCCATGGAAACCTTTTAAAGACATCTTATCTGGGTTTTAAAAACTATAAAGAATACACACATGTAAATACATAAGCAAACTCTGAAATGACAACCCAGGAATCCATTCTACCTCCTATCAGCTGACATTAAGAGAGGATTTAGCAACAGAGCCCAACACTGTTGTTTGCATCAGGCTGTGAACGAGTTAATGTTAGCTGGAAGGTTTTACCATGGAGGGTCTTTGGGACCGGCTGCTTTCTGATGCCAGCTTCAAGTGGTCATTAATGGAACTGCAGCTTTTTGGCACTTCAGAATTGGCTTCATTTTGCAGCTCTGGGAATCTAAACTGGGCATGTTCCACCTCAAACAAACTGGTATGGATGGAAGTGTTTTATTTTATGTTTCTGTTTGGTTTACAGCTAATGTTCCTAAAGCAACCTGACCAAACCACCAACCTGTCTGATGGATGAGCATCGGCTAGCTTCTATGGAGAGGACAGAGCAGTACCAGTGAACAAGTTTGGGCCTTTGTGTTCCACTGAAGGTTCCTGATTGATCGGTCATTTGCTTCTGGAAGACAACTTTGATTCTTCTGTTTGTCATTTTGTTTTGTTTGAAACTTTTTTCTTATTTTAAATACTTTATTCTATTATTCCTCTAATCCTCTAAAAGCCATTTCAGTGCATGCTTCATTCTCTCTGTGTTTAATCCTCCCATTGATACCTTTAGAAACCCAACACTTCAGCAGACAGCTTATTCTTTATGGAGGCTGCTGTTAATGATGATCACTTAAACCGTCCTCACAGAGGTTTTAGAATGAACACCTCAGTGTGGATGCTCTGTTTTATCCTTTATTTTTAGCAGTAATGGCTGGTTCAACTGGACCGCTGCAGATTTCTATTAAAAAAAGAGACATTTTATGTGGTGGGGCCGCCCTGACTGAAAAGAGATGGAATTAAAATGAAATTTAGCGTTGGATCTATTATGGGTAAGCCAGACAATCCAGTGAGTGGAGAACAGCGAGGCGCCGTCTGATAGAAGACCTGCGCTCATTCAGGGTCACTTGGCTCAAAGACGGGCCAGAATCTTCTCTGCATTTTTCAATTTTCATGATTCCTCTGCTTACTTTGCTTTGTGTAGACATTAGATTAACCTCAATAATGTGAAGTCATATTTCATCCAGAGTACGCTGTGGTGCCAGCTTCGTCCTGTTACTGCTGCAGTCTGTTGGATTTATACCGTAACCTGTGAATGTTTGATGGAAGTTTACTCTGAAATGCAGATTGGGACACTTTGTGAAGATAATACGAATAAAAGACTCATTATGTCACTTTCTCCTGGGCAGTTTTATGGCTCTATATGTTCTTTACATCGAAGGTTTTATGTACCAATTGAGACGGTACATTTAGGTTTAGGTTGTTATGGAATAAAAATGTGACACAGATGAATCTTTACGGTTATTTCTACTTGGTCCTGGATCTATTCAAACCAAACCCAAAAGCCGGCATTTTATTTCCATCTTTATGTACTAATTTTCATATTTTAGTGTTGCTTTATTGCTGTTTATTTTTACTTGGATTTTACTGCGGTCTCTCTTTTAAGCGACAGTAATGTTTCTCTTGTTAGAAATAAACTTTGATAAATTCAGTGGAAAATAAAGTCAGAAGAAAAATGAATTTCTGCACATTAACATGTAACATGTTGAGGATGTGTGTGAATGTGTCTGAAAACCACACAGACAGAAATGTTTCATAAACATCAGTCACACTGTCAGCACCTTTTTGTAAAGTAGCTCTACTTTTTATCTTTCTAATCTTTCCATTTGATCTCCTGGTTTCTGAAAAATGAAAAAAGCAGACAGGAAGCATAAATATTCCTCTTCACTGGTGTCACATAAAGACACAGGATGCTGTGACTCGAGAACTGGATCTTATGTGTCATAAATAACGGAGGAAACAGAACAAACAGTCCGGTGTCACAACATGAAGAACGAATACAAAGAGCACAAAGCCTCTCCGTCTGAGGAGAACCTTCTGATGTATCTGGGAACATACGTGCATGTGTGTGCTGACATGCAGATATAACATCACGGCCAGCAGATGGACCGGCATGCATGGATTGCTCATGTAGATTTCTGATTAGAACGCTTCCCTTACATCCCCCAAGGTCACTATATATGTGGATCATGCACATTTCTGGTTTTGCATTAATGCTGAAATCACAACTGAGGCAGACTCCATATTTGTCTGCATCACAGAGAATCCACATCCACCGTCTGCTCAGATTTATGCACCTGAACCGCAATCTAATCCAACATGAAACAACCTCTGTAAGCCTGTCTCCACACAGGTCAGGAATGTGTATGCTCACTGATGCAGAAAATAATTATTACAACATCTGCTGTTTTCTTTACAAAGTCAGGCCTTGAACACAGACAGTTGTGTTTGAATTTTAATCATAGGAGTGTAATAAGACAGTATGTTCTAAAAGACATGAAAAAAGTCTGAAAATAATTCAGTACATCAGGAGAGTCAAACTCATCTGAGTCCAGGCTTCAAATTCAGCCCAGTTTGATCTCCAGAGAGCAGTAAAACCACAATAATCTATAAACAACCACAACTCCTAACGGCTCCTTTGTTTTAGTGCAAAAATGTGTGTTCTGAAAATATTCACATTTAAGGAATTATACTTTTAGAAAAACATCGTGAACAACCTGAAATTTATGAAGAAAAATAAGTTCAGTTTCATCAGCATTCATCCTCAGTTTATCATTTCCACATTACAACTTCCAGATCACAGAGTGTCTACAAAGGAACACAACATTTAGTCACCTGGAGCTGAACCACAGAGGATTTACTTTATGATGAAAACGACAAGTCAGACTAATAGGGCTGCACCTAACGACGCGTCGACGAGTCGTCTGAGCACGACACGTCATCAAAAGCGGAAGTGAGCGCGCAATGCAACAGAAATTCCCTTCCAACCGGAGCGTGGAACACGGACAAACGTCGGCGCTGCATCGTGCAGTTATTATGTATGCACGCTGCAGCGCGGACGTCCGCGTTTAGATACAGCTGTATAGTAAACGCTGACATCCATGTTTACGATAGAACGCAGACATCGGTGCTGCAGCGTGCATACATAATACATGCACGATGCAGCACCGATGTCCGTCTGTGTTCCGCGCTCCGGTTGGAAGGGAATTTCTGTTGCATTGCGCGCTCACTTCCGCTTTTGATGACGTATCGTTAGGTGCAGCCCTACAGACTAAAAGACAAAAAACAACAAAAACACCACAAAATATTATGAAAATGAGACAGAAAACAACAATCAAACAAAGAACAATCCAGTATTTCACTTTATGATCCAAACAACGTGTCATGGTCTAAAAATGATTTTAAATTTATAGTTTTACTAATTTACAATCTGTAGTTAATGTCTTCTCTGTAATTTTTACACTTTGAGGACCGGATTGGACCCTCTGGAGGACCACTTTTGGTCCACTGGCCTCATGTTGGACCCTCTGGAGGACCACTTTTGGACCACGGGCCTCATGTTGGACCCTCTGGAGGACCGCTTTTGGACCACTGGCCTCATGTTGGACCCTCTGGAGGACCACTTTAGGACCACAGGCCTCATGTTGGACCCTCTGGAGGACCACTTTTGGTCCACTGGCCTCATGTTGGACCCTCTGGAGGACCACTTTAGGACCACAGGCCTCATGTTGGACCCTCTGGAGGACCACTTTAGGACCACAGGCCTCATGTTGGACCCTCTGGAGGACCACTTTTGGACCACGGGCCTCATGTTGGACACCTCTGGAGGACCACTTTAGGACCACAGGCCTCATGTTGGACCCTCTGGAGGACCACTTTAGGACCACAGGCCTCATGTTGGACCCTCTGGAGGACCACTTTAGGACCACAGGCCTCATGTTGGACACCTCTGGAGGACCACTTTAGGACCACAGGCCTCATGTTGGACCCTCTGGAGGACCACTTTAGGACCACAGGCCTCATGTTGGACCCTCTGGAGGACCACTTTTGGACCACGGGCCTCATGTTGGACCCTCTGGAGGACCACTTTTGGACCACGGGCCTCATGTTGGACCCTCTGGAGGACCACTTTTGGACCACGGGCCTCATGTTGGACCCTCTGGAGGACCACTTTTGGACCACGGGCCTCATGTTGGACCCTCTGGAGGACCACTTTTGGACCACGGGCCTCATGTTGGACACCTCTGGAGGACCACTTTAGGACCACAGGCCTCATGTTGGACCCTCTGGAGGACCACTTTTGGACCACGGGCCTCATGTTGGACCCTCTGGAGGACCACTTTAGGACCACTGGCCTCATGTTGGACCCTCTGGAGGACCGCTTTTGGTCCACTGGCCTCATGTTGGACCCTCTGGAGGACCACTTTAGGACCACAGGCCTCATGTTGGACCCTCTGGAGGACCGCTTTTGAACCACGGGCCTCATGTTGGACCCTCTGGAGGACCACTTTTGGACCACGGGCCTCATGTTGGACCCTCTGGAGGACCGCTTTTGGTCCACTGGCCTCATGTTGGACCCTCTGGAGGACCACTTTAGGACCACAGGCCTCATGTTGGACCCTCTGGAGGACCACTTTTGGACCACGGGCCTCATGTTGGACACCTCTGGTCTACATGCACTAAATCACATTTAAATAAGATATATTTGAACTGGAAAACATGGACGAATGTGCATGTTTCTGTAAATGTAGTCAACAGATAATCAGCTGTTCATATAATACAGTTTATGACTGTACGCACGTTCTAACTGAACAAAAAAAGAGACTTAATGGTAAAACAACAGCACTGGATGGAAACAACCTGAAAATACATGCTTTAAAGTATCAACTAGGGCTAATATAAAACTTTTTTCCTTTTTTCTCTTTCTAGTCTCGAACAGAAAACATAAAAGTGTGCCGTGGTTCCAGTCAGAGGACATAAAAAACAGCAATTTGTCAAAATCACATTAATCTCAACAGTTTGCAAACACGATTTTGACAACATAATGCCGTTTAAACCGGTTCTGGATGGCAGACAGCACATTCTGTGTCAGTTACAGCATTTTCCCTGGT
Source organism: Acanthochromis polyacanthus (assembly GCF_021347895.1). Taxonomy (NCBI): domain Eukaryota; kingdom Metazoa; phylum Chordata; class Actinopteri; family Pomacentridae; genus Acanthochromis; species Acanthochromis polyacanthus. Next base: position 1,223,219 of record NC_067130.1, on the reverse strand, counting down.
GATTTTGATCAGTATTTGCAAAGACTTCAGTCATGAGATGGATTAGCAGCTCCACAGTCCTTCTCCTGTACGTTAAAGTTGGGTGTATGAGGAGTCCACACTTTATGTCTCGCTTTCACAAACACAACAGTCTCTGCTTCAACTGGTTCCCACATCATCGTCATCATCATCGTGACTCCATGAGAACATGCAGGAGAACGTTCTCATCACCGCGTGTCCTTTTCAAATGCAAACCCTCTCTAAACCATTCAAGGCATATTTATAACGAGAGAAGTCAAAGCACGCAAAGAAAAACCCAAAGCCTCCCCATCTGTGCCCATTTTAGACTGAATGTGAATTGGCCTGAGCGTCCAGCGTTTGAAGCCTTTTCAGCGTCTGCAGAGCTTCTATTTGATTTGGACACCAGCTCTTGGCAGCCTCCAGTTTATACAGTAAATGAGAGTTTTGGCTGCAGCAGCCAGAAAACCAAAATTGGATGAGTCCTTTTTCTTTTTTTTCCTCCGTTTCCCTCATTCTCTCCCTGTTGGCACCCGGACTAATGTTGTGTTCCGTTTTCAGCTTCGTCTGGTTTGGGGACGTGTTTGCTCTGTGAGGCAGACAGGAGGGAAAACACAACACAAAATAATAATAAAACAGCTAAATTAGAACGATAAGTTGAGGAACGTTAGAAGAACAGCTGATAATCTGAAGGCATAAGCGTTTAAGGGAGAAAAGGTATAAAAAAAAGAGATAAAATTCAAACAGAGATTCTGGAATGAAAGCTGATATTTCCTGTTGTCTTAAGATGAAGCTCTGGAACCAGGAGGAGAAAAAGAGCTGCTTTTCTGTCTCTAATTTTACCTGAATGTAAAGGCCATTTGTACTTGATTAGTTAGAATTTGGGACATATATATTGGCTTGATAAATAAAATGACTCATGTTTAATGAAGAGGCTTCAAATTTAAAATAATAAAAAATTATCTGGAGTGAAATGATTTACAACCAGTAAAGCAAAATTAAATATCTGAAAACAGTTTTAACATGTTTATGTAAACTGAGTGTACAATCTTTAAAATGAAAAGAAACATTTTTCTATTACATTTTTTCTATTGTATTCAAAATTCCTGTTTTATTTTATTCCTAAATCTGTTCTGTTCTAATTTTTTTAAATTCCACTCCATATTTTTTATTTTATTCTATTATTTTTTTCTATTCTATTCATTTTTTAAAAATTCTATTCTTTTCTAGCTTCTATTTTTTCTATTGTATTATTTTTTATTATATTATAATAATTTTTCTAATTTAATTTTTCTTTGTTTCTACACTGAAAAAAATGATTTTGTGCTGTCATAGGCATTAGATGATCATATTTACTGATTTTTACGTAATTACAGATATTTACAATCTTTATTAATAAAAATGAATAAAATCAACATGAGTCTTTCTTTTCTGAGATGAATTTGATTAAATCACATAAAACCAATGACATTGGGTTTCATAAAGGTTCGGACAGTAGGTGGCAGCATTCACCTACTGCGTTGTATGCAAGTAAAACCAAAGAAGAAGAAGTTGAGCGCGAAACTTTTCACCACAAGGCACTGAGGCAGTGAATTGGTCCACCACATGTCTGGAGTTTGGTAAGAATTTTCTTTTTCACGTCAGTCTGTGTATTTTTCATAAGTGTTCAACAATGAATAATGATATTTTAAGTAAGATTAACTTTCAGTGTTCATCTTAGCTGCGTTGTAACTTTAACTGACCGCCGTTTCTATTTCCATGTTTACTGAACCTGGACTAGCTTAAGTAAACTAGTTTCTGTGTAGCAAGACACGATTTACGGTTCGTTGTACAGCTAAAGCGAGTTTCTTTAATTTGTCATTCATCATTAATGACAATGCAGAACGGTAAGTGCCTGCTGCATAATATTAATAATCCTCAGAGATGGGCGCCCTGTCTGTGATATGACGCAGAACAGTTAGTGGCTTCACTCATGTCCGTCTAAAGCTCGAAAATGTAGATAATTAGTGGCTTGCAGGAGGTTTCCGCAGGCTGCGCAGATTTCAGCCTAGATACATCGAAAAATAGCGCTGTATTGAATTTATATTAATATTATTGAGCAAACATGAAAATAATGAATTGCGGCGATTCCGGTGTACTTTTCAAAGCAAGAGCTCAGGCGGGAGAAAATCCTTTTGAAAATACCTTCTTTTCACTTCATACTTTTATTTTGAAGTTGTGCCCGGGGAAGTTGTTCGGTCAGAAAGGTCACGTACGACGTGCTTATTCGAATCTCCGCCGAACGTTCATTGAACGTTGTCTATAACAACGGTGGCTGCAGGTGAGCACTGGGTATGGTTACATGGAGTTTTTTTTAAATTCGGAATTAATTCATTCGGAATTAAAGTTTTGTGCTTCGCGTTTACATGGAAATATTCTGGTTGGGCAGCCTCGACTTGTGCTAGCCCGCTTAGCCTAGCGCGGCTCCTTAGAGGTAACTGCCAACATTCAGTCCAACAGACTTTGCAGGTGGGAAACAAGGTACTTTTTTTGAACGACAGCAACTATCCAAAACTTACAGTCTATCCAGGGTACACTGGCTTCTCACATTTTTTCTAAATGACTGGCTTTTGACGTTATGACGCAGCATTATGCTCTTTCCTTTCTCTGCATTCAGCTGTCGGGTCATGTCTCTGCTCAGGTGGCATCTGTGTACATATTTAGCACATCTTAATTGATGTGAACAAGATCTTTTCTTGTAGGAAAAAGGAACAAAAACGGCGAAACTATTATATGGATCAAAATTGTAATTGTCACTAATACTAAAAAATGAAGTTTTAAGCAATGTTCCTACCTAATTTTATTAATCAAATAACATCGTTTGTGATCTCGTCTTCCCTCCTCTGTGCCATTATGTGTGTGCTGCATGCCAAAAAAGACCCGTTTTTGATTTTAAGGAAATAGTTTTTCATAAATGTATGGGCCAAAAGTACTCATGTAAAGGTTAGGCAATCAGCACGTTCAGTGAAAGATGAGTAACGTGTGTATCTTATTTGCCTGTATTGACTAGTTCACAGTAGGTCACACCCCTCTTCATCCTTGTGTGAACCAATGGGAGAATCGCTGAGAACCACTGATTTGCTGAGAATATTGATGCACACAAATGCTATATATAATCTCAATGGAGTGAAACTACAGTCCCGTTTTATTAGATTTGTTTGTATGTTCTAGATCCATAAATTGCTTGCTAACCATTAACATTCAATTTCTCTTGTAGATAGCCAACCTCCCTGAACTTCTATATTTGTCTTGCTGTGGCAACGCTGTGTTCAGGGCAACCTCCTTATGGTAGTAAGTATTACTTTTTATTTATATCTTTACTTTATATTTACTTTTATGATAATTGGGAGAGGGCTCAATATCTCTGTAGCATTGCAGTATTCCCTTTAACACATCTGTTAGTTATTTTAAAAGTTATTGTATTTAAGTTTGATTTCAGGGCCAGACGTGCATTTTTTTTGGAACACTCCTGGCATGTGTGAACAGCAGGACACATATGTTATATGCTAAATTATAATCATATTTCTATGAATGTGGTTGGTAGGAAACAAATCCATGATCAACTATGTGGCCAGGAACTTGTGGAAAATAGCTACTTGTGTGTTTATTTTATTATTTATTAATTGGTAAAAGTGACGATTTTCTCCTTCCTGTTTTACCTGCAGGTCTTTGGATGTGGCAGTGTAAAGTGTGTGACAAACTACTTTCTAGTAGGTATGAGTTACTAAAACATTTTAAGCTAAAACACAGCCATTATGGACGCAATTTCAGATATCCATGTGTGTATCTTGATTGCCCATGCACTTTCACTTTGTGGAAAAAACTTTTAATTCATGTTTATCGAAGCCATTCCACACAAACAACTCAACAACCATCAAAATTGGCCACATTCTCTTGTCAGATTTGTGCTTGCAAGGATATTTCATCGGAGCGAGATTACTTTATTCATATAAATGATCATCTGAGGCGGCATGAAACCATTACTTGTGTTTTCGATAAGTGTGAGTTTCAAACTAACATCTACAGTACTTTTAATTCCCACAAAAATAGGAAACATAAGCCTCATACTTTAAATGACTTCAAAGCTGGTGTGGTTACTACCACTTTTCAGCATCAACAATTGGTTGACTCTGCTGATGATTACCCCTCAACAGATATAGATGTGCAATGTACCACTCTGTTCAATTTAGACAGTGACACTGACAAAGTAGAAGACCTTCCTAAAGTGATAGAACAAAAAGTTGCATCTGTACTGCTGAAGCTGGAAAATATTCATCATGTTTCCACCACAGCTGTTGATGAATTGCTGGATGAGATACACTTTGTATTAAGCTCTGCATCTATTCCTGTCACGTTTGACATTATTTCTGATATCTTAAAAAAACACAACATTCAAATAAACAGCTCAGTCATTAAAGAACTTGCGGCTGCAGTTTGCCAAGCTCACCCACTGGGGAAAGCTATAGGCAGAGGAGGTCCCCTTGCTACTGGCTTTAAGCGCAAACAGTTCTACAAAGAACAATTTTGTGTTGTTGAGCCAGTGGAATTCATTCTTAATACCAAGACAAATCATACTTTTCAGTACATTCCCTTACTACAGTCTTTGCAACAGGTACTTGGAAATACTGAAGTATTAAAAGACATTTCTGACTTTCACAGACCTTATGAAAATACTGCTGTTGAGTCTGAAAAGCAGCTTTACAGGTCTATAAGGGACGGTCTATTCTTTAAGGAAAATTTCTTCTTTTCTGGTGAGGACTGGAAAATATTAAATTTCTACATTGATGATTTTGAAATTTGCAACCCTCTTGGCACATCACGGAAGAGACACAAGTTGTGTGGTGTTTATTGGACGTTAGGTAATTTGCCACCAGGTTCTCATTCCACTCTCACCTCTATCTATTTGGCAACTCTGTGTAAGACTAATGACTTAAAGACATACGGATATGCTGAAGTTCTAGAACCTCTTTTGCAAGATCTCACTACTTTAGAACACCAAGGTGTATTCATTTCAAAGCTTGGAAAGTTTATTAAAGGAACAGTCCAGTGTGTCATTGCAGACAATCTCGGAGCTCACGGGATAGCGGGCTTTGTCGAAAGTTTCTCGGGACAATATATCTGCAGATTTTGTACAGCCGAGAAGTCGGAAATAAATTCTAAAGACGTTTTGTCCGGTGTCTTTGAACTTCGAAATAAAAAGCAACATGATGCTCATGTTAAGTCTGCACAAGAGAATGGAACACATTGCTTTGGAGTAAAAAGAGCTTGTATTCTAACTGAGCAGCTTACTCATTTTCACGTTACCCGAGGCTATCCTCCTGATATTGTGCATGATTTATTTGAAGGCATTGTCCCCTATGAGCTTGCCCTTTGCTTACAGCTGTTGATCTCAAAGAAGTATTTTAGCCTTGATAATCTAAACACGTTGATACAAAAATTTCCTTACAAATGGAGTGATAAAACCAACCGACCTCATGCTATACCCCGAACCTATGCATCTAAAAAGACTATTGGTGGCAATGCGCACGAGAATTGGGCCTTGCTGAGATTGCTGCCCCTTATCATTGGAGAAGTAATACCAGATGGTGAGTCAGCTTGGCAAGTTATTTTAGACTTAAAGGACATTGTTGAACTGGCTGTAGCCCCTGTTCAAAGTAGTGAAACCATTGCATATCTAAGTTGCAAAATTTCTGAGCATAGAGATAGATTGCTAGAACTGTCCCCTGATGTAAAACTCTTGCCAAAACATCACTTTTTGGAACATTATCCTCAAATGATTAAGTGTTTCGGTCCTTTAGTGTCACTATGGACTATGAGATTTGAGGCCAAACATAGTTTTTTCAAACAAGTTGCGCGGCACACTAGTTGTTTTAAGAACATAGCACTTTCGCTGGCATCCAAACATCAGCAAATGATAGCTTATCATATCCGTTCTCCCAGTCTCAAGAAATACACATTTGAAGTAACACACGTGTCCACTGTCCCTGTGGATATTCTAAATCAGCAGGTGGCATCAACCCTCAGGCAGAATAACCCGGACATAACTGAAGTTCATCTTTCAAAAAGTGTAACATTCCGAGGTATCAATTACAGAAATGGAATGCTAATAGCATATGGGTCTGCTGGAGGACTCCCTGAATTTGCAGAAGTTACTCAAATGTGCATCATCCAGGACAAGTTGAGCTTTATTGTCAAAGTGCTGTGCGCCTGGTACAGGGAGCATTTTAGAGCATTTGAGCTGACCACATCCCCTAGTAGAGAGGTTGCCCTGGTTTCACTCGAGCAGTTGACTGACACTTATCCACTCGCTGATTACATGGTTGCAGGCATGCGAATGGTGACTTTAAAACGACACATAATCATCACAGGTTTGATCATTTAACCTTTTATCCTTACATTTTATCGAGATGGACATGGTATAAAATTGCCATGAGATCTTATCTGCCCTTGCAAATGCCATTTCATTTCGAAACATCCAGTTCATGTCATTGATTTCATTAAAAAATTCTTCCAAGTTCACAGTACCTTGCAAGATTTTATAGCTCTATTCCAAATATTATTGAAGTTATATTATGTTTTTTAAGTTTGGCTCTCAAAGCTAAATTTCACAACTTTTTTAACTATTTGGATGTGATACCAGTTGCATTTTTTCTTTGGATTGGGTTGAAATATGTACTGATCATTCAAGAAACTGCAAGGATAATCTGCAACATACATTCAAGTTCTGAATTCTGAATGAGTTGGCATGAAATGACCTGGCTGTCAAAAATGATATCATTGAACTATTTACAACATGATAAAATATTCTGTTTGCTTTTTGTCTTTCTCCTCTCCAGAGTGAATCTATCAAAAGATGGCTGGTCAGGTTTTCCTGAGAATCCTCATTGGTGGGGACCATGATTCGAGAAAACTAATCCTTGAGACTGGAATTCCAGAGTCTGTTGATGAACTTTGTCTCAAAATAAAGAGTTCTTTTGGACTTGTCAAGCCATTCAGGCTTCAGTACCAGGACAAAGACTTTGGAAATGAATACATGAACCTCTCAGCGACTTGTGAAATTCAAGACCGAAGTACTCTGAAAGTTATATTCTTTTCCAGTGAGGCCACAACCTCTAGCAATGAGTTAAGGCCACCAGTGACTACTTCAAGCTTTACTACTCCTCTGACCCAGGCTGGCATGGTACCCACTTCAGCCTCCTCCCTAGATGAAGACGATGCTGTGTCATTTGATTCATGTGACAGCAACAGTACAATACTGTTTTCTTCTCCTGAGCCTATGTCGTCTCCTGAGACGAGGTCACGTTCTTGGCCCGAAGTCTTTGTGGTACCTCACTTTACATGTGCTGCAGAGCTCCAACTTGAGAGGGCAAATGCAGACTTCAAAAAAGATGGAACTTTGCTCTCACCACCTCCGAAATTGAGATCTGATGTTCTCGAGGGTATGTCTGAAGAAATTATGAAGTACACCGCTTACCCCAAGGATGGTCAGCTCGAAGAAGCCGCTAAGGCCCTCACAAAGACTCACCCCTGTTTGCGTGAGAGGGGATCTGAAACTGGCTATGATGGATGGAAGCAATACCTGAAGGTGAAGATGGCTAACTTGCGTTCTATTCTTGGGAGACATGGACATCCAGAAGTCACAGTTAACTCCCTGAAAAACAAGCGTCAGGGTCAGGGGAAACCTGCTGCCAACATAAAGAAGCCTAAGAAGGCAGAGGTGAACTTTCTTCCTTGTTACCCAAAAGGAGAAACCAGAGACAGTCTGGAGAAGCAACGGGTTGCTCTTTTGACTGAGGTGAAGAAAAAGAACAACGGAGCAGTGATCAGAGAGAAAATGCAACTTACCTTCTCATACAGAAGACAAGAAGTGGTTGAAAACATGCCAATGGTTGCTGAAATCCAAAACAGATGGCCAGCTCTTTTTGAGGCTGAAGAAGTAAGTACAATGAATAGAACCAAAAGCATGTTGCTATCAACTATTGCACTTACATTTTCCACAAACCTGTGGTGTCCTGTTTGCTATGGCAGGTTGTTCAACAGTATGATTTGTCTTTTCATTTTATCCATTAGGTTAACGCAGAGTTCATGCGGATAAATGTAATGCCTCTTGAATCACGGTTCATCTCTCAGTTGGACAAGTACACAGACAACCTGATGAAGGTATTCCGCAACAAGGGGGGAGTTGCAGGAAAGAAGATCCGTCAAATAATGTCATTGAAAACTAAGGTGTGTACTCTGGAAGTTTTTCATTGTCAGGATAAAAGTGTCACTTATACTCAATACTTAAACTAAATCTATTTTTCACTGCAGACAGATGCCATACACATCAAGAGAGAGTGCGTCCTAAAATGCCTGAGTGTCTATCTGAATGAGGACACCAAGCCACTCATCAAGGAATACTCTGTGAGTAGATTTGTTAACATACAGAAACATAATTTATTAATTCGGGAAAAAATATCTGCTGTCTTTTGAAATTAATGTGGTAATTATCTTGGAAATACTGAGAAAATAACTGAAAAAAAAAATTCAGCCCATTTCTTCTGATTGAATGATGTAGTGCTATGATGGAGTTAGTTACTGATATCGCACAGACGTTATGCGTGGATCCAGCAGTGTCTTCTTGCTCTGTTCATGGGATGCAGATGCTTCTGCTCTGAGCCCTTGTTCTTTGCCGGGTGGGCGAGGGACAATGAAGTACCGGCTGTGTAGTGAGCAAATGAGTGGTCAAAAAGAGGGATTCAGATAAATTCTGAGATAATTATCTAATTAATTCAGAAGATTTTTTTCTCCAAAGTAATGCAGTATTCTTCTATATTAAGATAACTATACGTGACTGAAAACACGTCAAGAATATATGATCCTAAAGTCTTTTGAAGTCAATCTAAGTAAGTTTCCTTGGAGGCATCTTGACTTTTAAAATTACAAAACACTGTTTAACTTGTTTTTTTTTTTTATCTGTGCTGGTCTCCCTTAGAGTGTCGACATAGATGATATGGAGAGGGACTTTCCTCTGACCACCATGGGGGTCTATGTGGTCAGAAAAGAAAATGCAGAGCCCAAAGAAGATCCTGAGGATGTGGGAGTACTGATCGAAGGGGTAGAGGTCCTTGCTGGATTACCAAGTATCACTTGTGGATGTGCCATGCTGTTTGGATTGATCTATGCACTCAATTTGAGTTACCCACAAGCGTGGAAGTGCACATTTGAGGTGTTCCAGAAGATACTGATGAACCTAGATGGTAAGAGGCTTTCACCAAAAGTTCAGTCATTGAAAATCAAGATGTTGCAGTGATCTATATGGTGCAGTCATGCCTCACCAGTGGACTCTTTTTGACTCTTCGTTCTATACTTTGAATCTTGGACTTCTTCTGATGAACAAAAAATCTTGGACACTATCACATTGTTATTGCTGCGCTTAAAAGTATACCTGGTTTTCCATTGGACATTGTTTGACTCAACATACCAAAGGGTGCATTTTTGATGCCTATGCTTTTTGTGTTAAGTGTGCAACACAAATTCTCTTGTGTGGATAATGACATTACTTTCTTGTGAAGCACCTCTCAGTATATTTTCAGGGCACTGACTTTTTTGAAGTTAATTTTGTTTTCACTATGTTTTCTTTGTTGAAAAAAAATTACTTCAGCCAAGCTTAATGTTTGACTGTTTTGTTTGATTTGTAGTCATAACAATTAGTGGGAAAATTGTAAACAAAATAGATTGTTCAAACTGCAGTCACTTGTCTTAGCTCATGTTTTCAGCAGGTGTATTAAGTTTGTTATTGAAGATTTATCTGCATTGAAAATACCATTGTTGGCATGTTAGATGTTTAGATATTCAGTAACAACATTAGGACATCTAGCACAAACCTATTTTAAAATGCTTTAAGTGTGATGACATTTTGAAACTCCAGAGTCTAGTTAAAAAAAAAAAAAAGAAAACTTGTTGAGTTTATTGTAGCAAAGGAGTCACTTATTGGGTGATGTTTTACACTCTGATTTTGCAAGAAAGAAGTGTTGCAAGACTGTTAACACTAAACTTTTGCCATTTTCGTTAAACTGTTTGTTAAAACCAATAAATTGGTTTTAATTAAAAATGTGTGCCTTTCTGTGATATAATACATGTGACCAAATAGATGAAGTGTAAATAACTGTAATATGTACATCAGCATATTTAAAATATTTGTCATTTATTTATTTATATATTAAATATATTATTAACAGTTTTACATAAACCTTATTAACAGCATTACATAAACTTTATTAAGAGTTTTACATGAACTTTATTAACAACATTACATAAACTTTATTAAAACTGTTGCATAAACCTTATTGACAGCATTACATAGACTTTATTAATATGTTAGGTAAATTCTATTAGCTGTTGTTACATGAAATCTCTGTAGTCCTTTCATCTCAGTTTTATTTGATTCTATTACATAAATTTTATTTTCTGGTTGGCATTAGAAAAACTTAATTCAATTGGATGGAAATTTGTCATGTAATTGAAATACGTAAACCTGAGTAAATGGACCGAATAATTTTTTTCAGTGTATTCTGTTCTGATTTTTTAAAATTCCACTCTATATTTTTTATTTTATTCTATTATTTTTTTATTCTATTGATTTTTAAAATTCTATTCTTTTTGCTTCTATCTTTTCTATTGCATTAATTGTTTCCACTGTATTAATTTTTATTATATTATAATATTTTTTCTATTTTATTTTTTCTTTGTTTCTATTCTGTTCTATTTTTTCTATTGTATTAATTGTTTCCACTGTATTATTTTTATTATAAGATTTTTCTTTGTTTCTATTCTGTTCTATGTTTTTTTAATTCTTCTCCTGGAGCTGGAAGACTTCATCCTGTTTGCCTTCCAGCAGTAATGTGTAGAAAGGTCTGACCGCTGCTGAGACATATTACAGTCAGGACTTTTCATTTGGGTATCTTTAACACTTTAAAGGATTTGTTTAAACTCGAGTTATCTCCAGAACTTTATGCATTCACACAGAAAACAGCCAGCCCAGTCCTTTCCAGCTTCCAGATTTAAACGTGGTGATTAGTCGCTGCAGCTCAACACAAAACAGCAGCGAATGCTCCGTCAGCAAAAGCTCTGGCAGCGCTCACGTTTCCTCTGCTGATAAGCAAAGAAATGAGGAGCAGCGGTCAGCACAAGTCCCTTATTAGTGCAGAGCTGCTCTTCTGAACGCCCAGAACTCACAGAATAGATCACAGCGTAGGAGGGTTCCACAGCTCGTGCAGATGAAGCCAGAAGAGCTGACTGTGGGCTCTGGAAGATCCACATGTCATCATTTATTTACTGAGTGTGAGATTAGTTAGTGACTGTTTGTTCTCATTCATAGAACTCATTCTCATCGCCCCAAGGTCTGCCTTTAAAAAAAAAGTTATTTTGTGGTAGAAATCTGCATCAGTTTGCTAAAGTGGTCCCATTTATTCACATTTAGCTTCATGTTTACATCTCTAACTCTCTCTGCTGTCTCAGTTTTATTAGTTTTGGTGCCAGATCAGCAGCTCATTTCTGTTTTTTTCCATTCAGTTTTGCTCTTTATGACCTATTTCTAAACTGACATCATTGCAAGAGAAGCTAATTTACAGCAAACTGGTAATACTAGAATGTTTTCAGAACATTCAATTGTAAAAAAAAATCACTAAAACATAATAAATAAGGTTTGAAACTGAAAAGGAAGTGAAAACTACAGTTGTCTTGGGGTAGAAATCTGCATAAATTCCTATTTTAAAGATGCTATTGGCTCTATATACTGCTAGTGTTTCCTCACATTCAGCTTTCTGTAGACTCATTTGTAAATATGCATCTCAAACTCTCTCTGTTGACTCAGTTTTATTAGTTCTGGTGCAGCTTATCTGTGCTTTTGTTTGAAATTTTGCTCCTTACAGTCTATTTCTGAAGTCAGACTGTTGTTATTAGGCTGTTTTTGTGACATTTAATTGTGAAAAATCACTAAAATGTAATAAATGAGGCTTGAAATTGAAGAATTTAGTTTGTCCTGATCTATTTGTTAGAAAATGTTTTTTTTTCTGTGTGTGGTAGAAATCTTTATTACTGCTGCCATTTCTCTATAGATATTCCCAAATCATTAAATTTTGCTTTCTTTTCTTTGATCTTGACAAACATTTATGAATTTCAAACCTCTAAACTTTCCTCTGTTGACGATGTCTGAGCCCAGATGGATAAATGATGTTAAAGTGACATTATTCCACTAGACATCAAGCATTCAAGTATTTACTATTAATTTACTCTGTGTAATTCCTATCAGCAGCATTAAAACCCTTGATGCCTTCATAAGCTCCAGAGCTGAAGGAAAACCCAGAGTTGCGTGTCTACCATGTGGCCAATTAAACTACTTGTAGTGGCAGAAAATAATAAGACGAACCTTAAACCAAACCAGCAGGGTTCCAGCACCTGTGGCGCCGGAACCTTTGAAGAAATAGTAGAATGTAACGGCATAACTCAACATCAATTTGCATCAAGATTATGGCAGTTGACCCTGCTGCCACTCAGCAGTTTAGAAAACTCCTCGTACCGCTAATTAGAGGCTAATGATACGACTGTGAGGACTGAAACAGCGTGTTGCATCATTTAGACTGAGACACTTACAGACTTTCTGCTCTCTGTCATCATTTACCTCAGGAGTGTTAAAGTCATCTTAGTCCAGGTTCCACATTCAGCCCAGTTTGATCTGAAGTGACCAGTAAAACCAGTAAAACCAGTAAAACCACAGCATAATAATCTATAAATAACCACAAGGCCAGAATTTTCCTTTGTTTTAGTGCAAAAATGTTCACATTTAAGGAATTATCTTTGTACAAAACATCAGGAACAAGCTGAAATTTCTGAAGAAAAATAAGTTCAGTTTCATCAGCATTCATCCTCAGTTTATCATTTCCTCATTACAACTTCCAGATCACAGAGTGTCTACAAAGGAACACAACATTTAGTCACCTGGAACTGAACCACAGGGGATTTACTTTAGGATAACAATGGCAAAAGTCAGACAAAAAACAACAAAAACATGACAAAATATTACAAAAATAAGGCACAAAATGACAAAAATGAGAAAAAAATGACAGAAAATGAGACAAATGACATGAAATAAAACAAAAAGAGCAAAAGTTCAATGAAAAACTTACAAAGCGACAAAAAAACGGACAAACAAAAAATAGACAAATAGACAAACCAAAAAAACCCACAAAACGAGACAAACGATCTATAAAACAATGAAGAAAGCAATTACAAAAATGAGAAACAAAAAGACAAAACTTGAGACAAATGACAAAAGTCAGTAAAGAAACAACAAAAACAAGACAAAATATTACAAAACTGAAATAAAAAATGAACAAAAAAACTAGACAAAAAAGTTACAGAGTGACAAAAATGGACAAATAATGAAAATGAGACAAAAACGACAAAAAAAACCCAAAATATTACAAAAATGAGACACAAAATGACAAAAGAACAAAGAACAATCCAGTATTTTACTTCATGATCCAAACAACTTGTCATGGTCTAGAAATGATTTTAAATTTATACTTTTACTGATTTACAATCTGCAGTTAATGTCTTCTCTGTAATTTTTACACTTTGAGGGCCGGATTGGACCCTCTGGAGGACCACTTTTGGACCACGGGCCTCATGTTGGACACCCCTGACTTACAGTGTTAATTATTGCAGTGACTGTGCTCTGATTTGCAGATTGGGTCACTGTGTATAAGCGACTGTAAGCTCTAGTAGATCCACTTCTCTCTTCTAATGCAACACCTCTATACCAGAATCCTGTTCAATATGTGACATTAATGCAATTTAACAGACCTCACAATGCTTTTTCTAACTTATTTTTTTAACATTTCTTCTCAAGCCCATGATGCAGAAACTGTGAAATTCCACCTTAACAGATTAGTTCTATCTGCTGCCACTCATTTCAAAATTAAGCCAGCAGCTCTATTCTGCATTTTACAGCCGCTGTTGTGTCCGTTGCACACAAACTGAACTGTAAACGTTCCCTTAATTGCAGCTCCATATGACTGTGCAAACCAATCCATAAATGGTGATAAAGAGCTGATAAATGCATGCATGGATTTCATGCTTAAGTCTTGATTTATTTCAATTTTTTCCTGTCTCTTGCATTCTCACACTAAATCACGGAAACGTCCAAACGACAGCTTTGTTCTTGTTTGTTGATTTTTTATTTTGGTTCCTCCCAGCTCCTCCTAGCAACACAACTGAGTATTAAAAGCTAAAAGCAGAGCCATAAACACATGGCGCCGCTTCCAAGACACAACCAACATTTTCTAACTTTTTTTTTAAAGAAAAGGCCACTTCACAGCTCTAAATCTAATCCAGCTAACATGTGGCCAGGAATGTGTTTTGGGGTGTAATGACACACACATGTGAGATCCAGAGGAGCTGAACCAGCGAGCTTCAGGCGGCTGACCTCTGAACCAAAGCGACGGCTGGTGTGAGGAGCCGCCTCTAATGAAGGCCTTCAGAGTGGAAACGCCGCCGCTCCTGTCATTTACAGAAATCGCTCTGAAAATGAAAATTCTTTTTGAGCTTTAATTTAGTCCGAGGAAGCCGACTGAACACACGTGTTGTGTTGTTGCAGCAAAGCTCCACTAAACGCTCACAGTGACACTCAGAGCTGCTCAGTCTTCTTCTGCTGGTCTTTAAGGAAATCTGAACCGAAGGAAAGGTGGAGCTGCAGAAAAGAACTGAATGCATTTTCTCTTTTGAAATTAATTTATCTAGAACAGGGTGTCAAACATCCCTAGTTAGATGGTTAAAGTTGTGTATCAAAGGATTGCATGGCTGCACCAGTGCATGAATGTACGGGAACAAAAAGAGGTAACAGCAGCCAGTCTGATGCACAACATTCAAACTGACACCACATGCTGATGCTGTCAGCTGTGTAAAGCTAAAACGCAAAACAAATAAGCTAATTTTCCAAACTAAAAGATGCACAAATGACACTAAAAGACAAAACAGACTCTAAAAGGAGCAAAAATAACACCAAAAGACTCACAAACCACGCTAAAAGATGCACAACCCAGACCATCAGGCTGCCTGCATGTTTGACAGCTGATGTCACACACTAAAAGATCCAAAAATCACCCAAAAAGAACAACTAACAGATGGAAAAATGACCCTAAAAGATGTACAAATGACACGAAAAGATGCAGAATATACACTAAAAGATGGAAAAATGACCCTAAAAGAAGAACAAATGATAATACAAGATACAAAATGCACACTAAAAGGCAAAAATTATACTAAAAGTGCAAAAAATGACAGTAAAAGATGCAAAAATGACACTAAAAGATGGAAAAATTACCCTGAAAGATGTAAAAATGACACTACAAGATAGAAAATGCACACTAAAAGATGGAAAAATGACAATAAAACATGCAAAAATGACCCCAAAAGATCCAAAAATGACACTAACAGACACACAAACCCAGACCATGACGCGTCCTCCTCCATGTTTGACAGCTGATGTTCCACGCTGAGGAACCGTCCTTTCTCCTACTCATCAGCGTATATAAATCCTGCTGATGAAGCACACATTTCAGATGTTGATCTATCAGTCCATGATCCCTTCTTCCCGTCTTCAGTAGTCCATCAGTGGTGTTTCATGGTCCAGACAAGCCTCTTTTTCCTCATTCTGTCGTCTTACCAACCGCTTTCTGCTGCGTTCTAAAGCTTTTGATCGGCAGTGTTTGCGTACAGAAATCATAAAAACTCGACACTTAATTAGACCTAATAACTGCTTTTATAATCAGCAATACTTCTATTATTGTACTATATTATGATATTGTCATCCATTTTAATTCCTGTAACCTGAATGAGCACTTTGAATATCTTCTAATCTGCTCTAATTAATTTTACAGCCACACAATCACATTAATTACAGAACCTCTGACTGGATCTGTGCTGGTTCCTTCCCTTCCTCCTCCATTATTCTCATTTCTGGTTCACCTGTTTGTCTAGATCGTATTTAACGAATAATCTTTGCTGCTGGTGATCAAGTCTTAGTTGGAGTATATGTTGTAATTGGAATCAATAATTGATGAGTAGTCAAGAGGCTACTGAAGCATTAACAGTCTAAATGCTTTGTAAGAATTGTGTGTAAACGTCTAAAAATGTTTCAACGATGAGTCTGAACAGTAAAACGTTGGGAAGAGTAAGATTCTGGTGGTTGTGTGTTTATTTATACTTTTATTCTTCTGGTTGTGGTTGTGATGGCAACTGCTACCTGCAGTCAAAGCTTTCATCAGCTGTGTTGCTGCAGATAAGAAGGCCTGTTATAGATCTGATTTTAGACTACATAATGTCCTGGTTGGGGGAAAGAATAATAATAAAAAGACTAACGTTTGCAAGAGCAGCCAAGGAAGAAATTTCTTAAAATTCCTGATGGTCTGTGAATAAATGAGAGCATCATGAACAGGATTAAGTGACCACAGAGAAGAGCCAAACATATGAACGAATGGAAACCAGGCGTGAACTAACCGTGACGTCACCCGTTGGTTTCAACGCCGAGAAAATGAAGCCCGGATTTTACTACTTCCTGGTCGCCATTTGGGATTTTTTAGAGCCAGTGACGTAAAAAGCGTCATCAAATAGACTGCAGAGCAACTAGGGGCAGGACCAGTCTATGGGGGGGCCAGACTGAGAGCTGAAGACTCTCTTATTTCTTATCATTCGAGACAAGACTGTCTATCAAGTATAGTCATGCCCCCTGGCTCCGCCAACTTTAATGATTTATTTAAAATTCAGTATTGATTTATTTTAAGATCGGCCACCTGATCTCTCATTTTGACCATGAAAACTAACGGGAAAAAAATCCTGAGCATTTTATTTTTTCCAAAAATGAATTGGGGTCTATGGAGCAAAAGCTTCTGGGAGCCAACCCAAGCGGACGGCGTGATATTGCAAGTTTTTGACACTTCCGGGTTGGCTTCAATTCTGGAGCCAGATGCTACGTCCATCTTTATATACAGTCTATGATGGAAACACAAGCTCAGTAAATGAAAATTCAACACCCTGAATAACTGGTAAAAAAAAAAAAGAACTGGATGTGGGAACTTTGGAACTATTCAGCGCTGAAAACACTGAATACGCAACTGAATGGATTAACTCCTGGTGCTGCTTGTGAAAAGACAGAAGGATGGAACACAATTAACAAATATTATTGGCTGCAAAACAATGAATCCTCATGACCAAAGAGAAGCCTTGACTTCTTCTTTTCTAGCGCCACCATGAGGTTGACATTCGTCGGCTGCTGGATGGATTGCAGTGATGTTTGGTAACACATTCAAGTTCTCCTCCAGATGGATTTTAACACCACAGATGATCCCCAGTGCCATAAGGACCATGTGTTGTCTCCATCAATCTGTTTTTTGGTAAAAAATTGGGACCAGCTGTATCTTGTGGTTAACGCTAACATTTTCATGCCAAAACACCAAGATGAGTTTCTTAGACTTGCTAAAAACATTAGCATGTTAGCATTGTTTTTGAGCAAAAACTGCTCACACTGAGTTCTGTGGTAATCTTAACCTCATGCTAGTCCTTTGTGCTAACTTTTAAAAAACAACCTATCACAGCTACTCACACTGTTGATAAAGTCTGTAAACCCAATCATTAGATTACTTTTGCTAATGTCCATAACTTGATTCTAAACTCTACTGATGTCTAAAACTTAACGGTTCCCAGTGCGGGGTCCAGCTTTTTGGCAATGGCCGCCAATATCTGACTATATGAACATTTGTGTGTGCCAGAATAACCACACATGTGATTATTATTAAGCACCTACACACACACAGAGTTTACCATTTAATCCATCATCTCATCTGCTGCTGGGGTTTTGGGCTTTTAGGGCAGGAAGGAGGCTGGCAGCATGCTAACTGTGAGAGAGTGTGTGGGGAACTGCCATCCTCCATGATGTAAATCATGAGCGATAAAGACTTCTTTTAAGGTTAGTGGTAGTTATGCTAAAGATGAGTTTCCAACATAAAATCAATCCAATGTCCTCTGAAGTGATGGAAAGTCATTTTTTGTGTCAAACTCTTTCATTTTACCAGAAATCAGAAATAAATTTAGTCTGTCATTTTAATTAATTAACATTTTATAGCCTCTTTTATGAAACCTTTAATTAAATCAGCATTGATGGAGATACAAATGTCATGTTTTTTGGTTTGTTTGTTTGAAAAGAGGATGCATTATTACTGGTGATGTGTTATTCTTCCATCTGCTCTCTACAGGAACTGCAGCCTCTGGTTTCCTGAGCTCTGATGAACTCTGACCAGCGGAGCAGTTAAAGGGAGCAGAAGGCATTTGAAGCTTTTTATACTGTATAGACATTTACTGCGCCTAACATTTATTTAAAAGCATCGTAGCTTCAGAGGCTTCTTTTTCATGATGAAGGTCAGTATGTTGACATGAGTGAAATGGATAGCTCAGAGCTTTAATAGATCTGATTCTACAACTCTGACCTGCAAACACCTTCAGTCTCAATACCTGCATAGAGAGTTTAAAATGAAGGTTAACCCTTTATATCATAAAGATCTGGAACAGCCAAGACAGACCAAAGCAGAAATAAAACCTTCTGAGATGTACCCGATATGGACACAAGTGGAACCTAAAACTACACGACATGCTGGTATTTAACCCTTTAAGCTTCAGTGTACCGCCGGCGGTACACCTACTAATTTGCATAGGAAATTCAAGAATGTCCGACGGCTGCAAACACGATTATACAAACACTATACGCCGATGGAAAGCTTAGATTCTCATGAATCCGCCGGTATAAACCACTTTCAGATGTGATTACCACAGCGGGTGAGAAAAACACATTTGTCCGACAAAAACGAATATCCATCCATCCGTTCTCTATACACGGCTTCAAAGCACACAGCGCAACTCACATTTCCAGGTTTATTATTACACACAGAAAAAAAGATTCCACAAAAAACGGCCATAATCCAACCTTTTACATCCAGACGACACAAGCCAGTAAACTATTTTATCCAAAACATGTCCTGAAGTCGGTATAAAATCCACGAATTGGTCGTTTTCAATTAAATGCACCTCGCGATGCAATATTCCCTGTATTTTTCGTAATTTTTTTTTATTTAAAAATAGAATATTAGCGATTTTTTTGTACTGAAAACGGCTGGAATTGACTGAAGCTTAAAGGGTTAATCCAAGATGAACCTATATTTTAGACCATTAAATTAAGGATTTACCTGCTTTTCGATACAATACAGGACTTTACCAATAACTAAGGCTCCTCTTACACTGATAATAGATCTGACAGACCTCTGCAATTTATGGTCAAATTAAGATTGTGTGAAGATGCTCAAAAGACTTCATGTTTCCTTTTTTGGTTCTCTGTGCAGCATTCAATAAACTCAGAGTCAGAAAGTGCCGATCATTAGCCCACACCAGCCATGGGAAATGCAGTGAAAGGCCATAACAAGCTGACGTCAACTCCAGTAGCTTTATTTCTGTCTGTTCTGCAACATGTGTTCACAGTTTGTTGGAAGATTAAATAATAAACAGCAGTTCAGGCTGTCACACTGAAACCGAAATAGTTGTTGTATTATTTTTTAATTTTGGAGTTCTTTCAAACACCAACTGAACACCGGATTCCACTTTTGCGTTCCCAGTGCATTGCAGGAGGTGACTCAGTGTGTTTGTCTGCATGGTGAGGGTCAACAACTTCAATGGGAGGGACTCACATGCACTCATCAAAACAGAGAACAGAAAAGCTCTGCTTGAAACAGAAACGGGATGACTGTGACTTTATGCTCAGCTCAGGAGATCATCATTTACTGCTACATGAACGCTAAATGATGGAGGGTGTTCTGGAGCTCATTGTGCCACCATTCTGAAGCGATGACGTGATGATACTCATATGTACGCTAATGCATGTGGATTCCCTTCTCGTGTATGTTATTGTGAATGCTCTATGCAGGAAAATGTGAAGTTTAAAAGCCACACAGCCTCAGAAAGCCGACAAATGCCAGAAGATAGAACAAGGTATAAAAATACAGCACAGTGGAGTAGAAAACAGTGTTTGGAGCGACTGTGCTGCCAGGACAGTCGAGGTGTAACCTTTCAGTGTGTTTGAACTGAATGAAAGTCTGTGAGAAATGATGACTCAACTGTTCCACGGCGGTTCGTTTCTTTTACCCGACACAAATGAACGAAAAAGAATTCCTCAAAAAACAGGCAGCGATGTGAAGGACAAAGGTTGGAATAGAGGGAAAAAAGGCTTAGCACGAGTGTGAGAGAGATTCTGTTTATCACAAAAAGCAGAAGATTAAGGAAGATTAGGTTAAAGAGAGTAATTATAGAACCACCTGTGGGAGTTTGACACAGCGAGTGACGAATGCTCATCAATACAGATCTACCATTGCTTTCTTCTCTTCACTGTTTCTTTCTTTCTATGTCAATACCAAACAAACAGACTCTGGTTTGAATTTAATTCACGTTATTTACAAGCCGAGCTGCATTGCGAGGCTTATCATCACCGATATCGATTGTGTAGAACATTTGAAGAATTAAAGTGTGTGTCACGCTGACAAGAAATGTCATTTAAAGAACAGCTCAGTCAGTTCTGTTGGTGCTGAAATCCAGTTTTTACCTTTTCACGTCAGTAAAAACCACATGACACATGTGCTGGGTGTAGTCAGGCTTGAAACCTTCAACAACAGAGCTAAACAGTGCTTTTTAGATGGAACTCATGGAATATATTATAAACAGAACATTTTCCTGATTGAAGAGTTCAGTCCCCTCCTGCGTGCTGCACTAAAGACCTCCCATCTACTAAGATTTGCTCGTTAAAACTCCTTCATTTCCTGCAAGAATGTCTAAGACGGGACAACTGTGTCCAAACATGCTCTGTGCTCAATGTGGTTCCACTTCTAAACACACTCAATCATTCCACAACAGGAAAATGAATTCAGATGAAAGAGGTCATCTGCTCTAATGCCATAAATCTGATATCCACGATCATATGCTCGTATGGAAAAGCACACGTGATTAAAACTGCTTCCAAACAGGAAATGAAAACAGAAGCTGCAGCTGCCGTGATCTCTTTCTGAATCCAGTAGCTGAAGAAAGCTTTTGGATTCTCATGTCATAGTTTATATCCAGAAACACGTCACTGCCAGCGACTGTAACGAACCTTTAACTGCACTAATTGGGTCTCTTGTTTATCTTGACAAGCTTTCATATACTGTATATTACTGTGTCTATCTTCTATATGTTTCTGCCCGGCTTCTGTTAGAGCACCAGGTTGACTGTAGAGATGCAAACAGATCAAAAGACGGAGAAAAATAATCTTATGCGTTGAACGTTGATGTGTCACATGCAGGAGGCAGAACAGAGTCTTTCTCCTTTCTCCTTTATCATATTTGCACCGGTAGGTCTGAAAACATTTCACTAGACTATAAAGACAAATGCCACAGCTTGATCTACACAACAATTACAGTTTTTTAACCTAAACTGTGATTAAAATGCAAATCCAGTGTATGACGTCTAAAGCAGGAGTGTCAAACTCATTCTAGTTCAGCGTTCCACTTCCTGTCCAGTTTGATTTCCATTTGGTTACAGACCAATAAAACCAGTAAAAACCACAGGCATAATAACCTAGAAATAACCATCTAACTCCTAATGTTGTCCTTTGTTTTAGGTGCAAAAATGTTTCAGGATTTAATAGGAATTTCTAAAAAAAAACCATCATAACAACTTGAAATTTCTGAAGAGAAATCATTTCCTCATTACAACCTTCCAGATCACAGAGTTGCTACAAAGGACCAGGCGGTAGTCCACCTGGACCTGAACCAGAGAGATTTACCTGGAGGATTCAAGAACAACCAAAAGAAAGAAAAACAAACAAAAACAAGACAAAATATTACAAATGAGACACTAATGGACAAAAAGAGGACAACAAAAAAGAACAAAATAAGAGACAAAAAAATTAAACAAAAACACATGCAAGCGAGCAAGAAATGGACAAATGACAAGAAAGAGACGAAAAAATTACGAAACCAACACAAAATTGCAAAAATAACAACACAAGCGAGACAAAAAACCACCACAAAATGACAGAAATGATGCACAAAACAACGAATAAAGCAAAACACAAACGACAAAAATCAGACAAAAAATAGACAAAAACAACAAAAACACGACAAAATATTACAAAAATGAGACACAAAATGACAAAAGAATAATGAACAATCCAGTATTTTACTTTATGATCCAAACACTTGTCATGGTCGAGAAATGATTTTAAATTTACAGTTTTACTAATTTACAATCTGCAGTTAATTAATGTCTTCTCTGTAATTTTTACACTTTGAGGGCCGCTTTCGGACACTCCTGGTCTAAATAAATCACTGTTGGGAGCATCATTTCAGGCGTGAGTGTTTTAATTCAGTAAATGTGACCGTCTTATTTGCCATGTTACATAAACACCTATGACTTATCTGCTGCTTTTTACACTCTGTGCTGTGTAGGCAGCGATGCTTCTCTCCTCTCTGTTCCTCTTTAACAAAACACTAAAGTCAGTCCTCAAATATAGTCAGTCCACCTCCATATCGTCCTCCTCCTCCTCTGAAGGGCCAGTTCAAGTTTTTCTGACTATCTGCTCATCCATCTGGCTGCTATTCTTTTTTATCCAACTGTGTCAGAATCTCCCTTTCATGCTTGGCTTTGTCACATCTTTTCACTCTTTCTCTGCTGTCATATAAACTAAGACCAGCCTTTGTCTGTTTTATCACTCTCCTCATAATAGCTCCCTATTATAAAGCCCTATTTCCCTTACATTTCAATCTGTCTTCACTAGAGGAGGCGTCGGGTCTTTTCTATTAAATATACATTTTTTCTTTAAACACATAAAGCATCGGGGAGCGTTCTCTCGTCTCGTTACTTACAGAACTTGTCAAGCGACTTAATTTCCTCATTTCTCCTCTTTAAGGCTGACCAAAGACACACAGGAGCACCTTTTGCATAATTCCTTTAATTGATTAATGTAAATTTTAATGAATGAATAATCAATCCTTGTTAAGGTACATCCCATTATGGTACGCTGCAAAATACTGTAATGCAAGGGGCAATTATGAACCAATCAATAGTGCACATTCCAGACATCAAGAACAGGTTTTCAATGGAGTCAGTAGCAGAAGCCTCAAAGACAATGCAGGAAGCTGGAGACACCTCCTTCTGTTCTGCCTGAAGAGCCTCACATTTAAAGGTAGGCTTCTGAGGTTTGTCTTAAAACAGCAGACGAGTGCACCAAATGAACGCTGTGAAACTGTTATTGCTTGGTGTAATTATTCCTTCTGTTGGTCATTAAGAGATCTCTTCCTGAAAGTGCTTTCAGCCTGAGTGAAACTGTTTGAATGGGCAAGTGAGAAGACTTAAGAGAAATGTGAACTCATCCGTTAATGGCCATAATTTTGCTCACCCGATGATACGTCTTTCTCATTAGGCTGTCCTTGTCAAGAAAAAAAAATCTAAGAGGCTAGAGGCTTTATCAGGCTGAAATGCCCACTGAAAAGAAAACACAAATAAACCAAGTTACTGGACAAATTAAAATCACAAGAGCTCAAAAAGATGATGAATATCATCAGTAAATACTATGTTGCAGTAATGCAAAGGCAGCTAGCTGACACATTTAGCTCTGGTCATTTGGGTTTATCCTATTCTACATCAAAATGTGAGCTATTGTTAATGTTGCAGATTTTGGGGTACCTTATTAGGGCTTCATCCTCTGGGCGCCATGGATATCTGAAGAAAGTTTTATGGCAACCCATTTCTTGGTTCAAAGTGATAAATCAACAAACTAACCAATCCAAACCAAACCGCCAAACAACCACCCAAGCAATCGATCCTACCAAAAAAACAACTAAAAAAATCAACCAGCAAACCCAATCCAACCGCCAAACAACCACCCAAGAAACTAAAACCATCAACCAACACCAAACCACTAAACAGCTACCCAAGCAACCAATCCTAAAAAAACAACCAACACAATCAAACCACTAAACAACCGCCCAAGCAAATGATCCTAAAAAAAACAATCAAAAAACAACCAGCAAATCCAACCCAACTCAACTACCAAACAACAAGTAAAAAACACCAAAAAACCAACTAACCAAAACCCAACCAAAACCGCTAAAACCACCAAAAACCGACCAACCCAACCAACCAAACCAAGCCAACCCAACCAACCAAACCGCTAAACAAAACCAACCAGCCCAACCCAACCAACCCAACCCAGCCAACCCAACCCAACCACCCAACCCAAGCCAAACTGCTAAACAACCACCCAGCAACCGATCCTACCAAAAAAAACAAAAACCAACGAACCTAACTCAACGCAACCACCCAAGCAACCGATCCCACCAAAAAAATCAACCAATGCTAATTGTACTGCTAATGGTAACTTCAGCTACAGCAATTTCCGGACCAGAACAAAATATTTTTTGGAGCTCAGTAAATCTGACAAAACCTTTTCAGAACTTGGCACGTTAGAAAATGATCATCCGTAGGCACTGAGGAAGACTCTGACAGACATTGTTGATTTGTTTGGATCCTTTCTGGAATTTTGAAACTTTTATAAAGTTACTATAAAGTCAAAGGCACAAACACACAGTGAGAATTAAATCATGCTCCAAATTTATATTAAGACCGCAGCAAATTAATTTGTATTGGGGAAAGAGTGAAAACTTTTGACTATCTGCAGCCAAATCAGCTACTTCAATCTACTGAGACAGTTGGTGCTCAGCGGGAGTCCAAACAGAAGACAAAAGAAGAGAGCCAAGCTGAGCTGAACCACACTCAAACAGTGTTTTTCATGACCAGCCCCACAAAGATATGTGGTGGTAAAAGCAGGCTGAAGAATCTGGTTAGGCTAATGAGGACGCTCACAAACAACTTTTCATCTTTGCTGAATTTAGGTGTGGTTCAAACTAAGTCAGGCAGTTCCTGAGTTTCCACTAATTAACTGGACCTTCTCTCTTCTTTTTGTGCCACACTGGAGGTTGAATTTTAAGGAGGATTGCGAAGGCTACGTAGCGTATCCCCTCCCCGTCACACCTTTTATAATAAATTCCAAATCCAGAGTCAGGGATTACTCTGTGCCATCCCTTAGCTTCAGGAGAGAGCAGAGTTCATTCAGACATCTCTAATAACAAGCTGCCTGCCTGCCTAATATAAGGCAACTATTGTGTCAAGCAGACAGGCCAAACCAGCATTTAGATGAATATTTAACAGTGTGAGACAGAGTGAATACAACCTGAATCATATTTAATGCTTACCTTTCAAGGCATTTGTTAAGTTTTAGGGTTCTTAGTGTCAGGCGAGACATTAAGTGTAGCTGGAGCGTGTCCAAATCATCTTCTATTGTGACGAGATCAGCTTGTTTTTGTAAATGATGAAAGGCTTCTGTGAAAGAGATCCAGCAAAGATGTTAGCACTTTGTACAGACACACTGACAGTTTTGCTGTCTTTGCAGCAGTTGTGCTCTACAGAAATTCAGAACGGGGCAAAGTGAATAATGGCATGAAAAAGGCTTTTTTTTAGGTTGATATTGATCATACTTTGTTCACTTCAGAGATTAAAATTATGGCTCTCCCAGTAAATAAATAAATGCATTTCTTTTTGAATTATTGTTTCTGTTTGTCTCCATTCTTACTGTGAATATAATTCATGCAACAGCGGTAGATTACAGAAAATATCCCAATCAGTCACAAGAATGAAGCCACTGAAAGTGAAACCGTTGTTCCTGACATCCATGTGGTTCTGACTTTAACGTGTACCGCCCACCTAAACATTGTTACAGACAAGAACAAGCTCGATCCAGCCGTCCACCCCACAGTCCACAGGACCAACAGGATCTGCTGCTAGCGTACCAGAGCCAGACACCACAGGCCACCTCCAGGGGTCGTGCATCCCTTCCTGAGCTGCAAGCGTGGCACAAGTAAGAACGACTAAATACGAGGAAGTAGTGGTGGGGGAGAAAATCGATTCTTAGATGCATCTCGATTCAGGCATGGACGATTCTGAATCGATTCACAAACATCCAAATTCTGATTATTTAAATGTTAAATAACGTGACATAGGCGGAACGAAAAGGCGGAACTCAGTAGTGCTGCGCGTTGTCACCGGGCGTACACTTTACGGGGAGCACATAACAAAGATGGCTGAACGCGAGATCCACCCTGCGCCTTCCGGATTAAAAGCGATTGTATGGAAGAATTTTGGCTTCTACAAAGTTGAGGGTGGACTTGAACTGGACAAGAGCCACGCTATATGTAAACTGTGTCACACCAAGATAAAATACTTTGGTAACACCACTAACATGAGGAGCCACATCAGTCGTTTTCACCCGAACGAGGAGGGAAGATGCCCGGCTGCTGTTGAGGCTACCTCTGCCTCCACCAAACAGAAAAATCGAACAAGTAATTACAAAGCTTCCCCCTCATCGGAAAAGCCGAAACGAATCACAACGTCCATCGCAACGTTTATTGCCAAGGATTTACGTCCGTATTCAGTAGTGGAGAACCAGGGCTTCCGAGCACTACTGCACACGTTGGAGCCGAGATACAACATTCCATCCCGACGCTACTTCACTGACACGGCCATCCCGACACTCTACAAAGAGACCAAAACAGAAGTCATGTCCTCGCTGGGGAAAGCTGGTAGGATAGCAGTTACATGTGATGCTTGGACATCTGTTGCCACCGAGTCATACGTTACTATAACTGCGCACTTTGTAAGCGATGACTGGAGGTTAGTGTCGCATGTGCTCCAAACAAGAGCAACGAATGAAAGCCACACGGGTGCAAATAATAATAAAAGACAATGGAAATTAATTCATTTAATTGTTTCTCATTATTACTATTTTAAAAACACAAAGTGGTGACTGGTCACACACTGAGACAAAAAGAAATGTGTAATAGCTGGGGGGGAAAAAAGATAATCGTTTCAGAATCGAATCGTAGCACCTGAATCGTAATCGTAATCGAATCGTGATGGGCCTGAAGATTCCCACCCCTACTAGGAAGATATCAATGCTGTGACTGATCGGTGTCCTGTTAAGCCTGTCCTTTCTCAGTGGTTCTCCCTGTTCATTTACCTAAAACTACCCCATGTTAAGGCTTGAACAAAATACACATCCACCATGTAGGTGTGTAACATGGTTTTGGTATAAGCACCATCTCTGATAAGCCCGGGATATCAAAACGCCGACCTTTCAACTTCAATTTCATGTTTGGAAAGAGGAACAAGTCACAGGGAGTCAAATGTGGTGAGTAGGGTGGAAGATTAGCAGAGATTCTGTTGTTGAAGCTACAGAAATATCAGCCACCATGCTGGGATCAGGTACATAATGGAATGGAGCACTCACATGCCATCACCAAATGTTCCCTCAGGCACCGCAGGACATTTCAGTAGAACTTCAGATTCATTTCAGGTGCAATGATCATGGGATTCTTATAGAAATCAATGATCATGCACCTTGTCTGGTTTTGGAAACTGGCTTTTCCCAGTGTGACCACTTAGTCGACGCTGCAGATACTCCCTTCATCAATAATGATGCTGGACCTCAAGGTCGACTCATACCAGCTGGTGACTGACACAGTCTGTAGTCAATGAGACATCACAATACACACCAACCACTGGTCACTAAAATAAAAGCAGCATACAGCAGGTCCCACGGTTAATTACAGTCATGTAAGAGTTGCTGCTCTGCACGTTGTACGCCGGCACACATGCACAGTATGAGGAACTTTCTGATCACTCTTCATTTGTCAGTGAAGAAGTATAAAGTGGTGTTTCTGTGCAAAAATCAGTCAGCAGTGTTACCCTGGGAGACGGAAACTTATTAGACACAGATGGAACATTTTGTTTGCAAAGAGGATGCAGACAGATCATCTCCTTATCCTGACAGGACAGAGAGGAAAAGACAAATCATCAAGACTTCAGGACTGTAGCATAACTCAGATCCATGCAGATATTGTAGCTTGCATTAAGCAGGTAGAGTTCAGAGTCTATTTGGGGGAGAGTAGAAGAGAAAGTCAATAGGGAATCTAAGCAATAAAGAGAACAGGAAGTAGCAGGAAGCAGGTGGTCTGGAGATATCTCAGTGGGTTTTAAGGAGGTAGCCAGGTATCAACCAAACAATTACAGAGACAGAGACAGCTGATCCATTAAACAACTCTTTTCCCTTCACACCTCTCTACTGTAATTCTTGTGTACTTGTACTCATGTTTAGGTACAATCAGACAAGCTGTGTATGCATTTAGGAATCTGATTTAAAGGTAGACAGTCACTCCACTCCTGCAGATATCTCTTTTATCTGAAACCTTTAATCAACTGGACTAAGCTGAGGCTGTAATAAAACCACAGCTCACCTTCTCTTACCTTGCTTTCTGACTACTGGGCAGAGGTTCTCTACTTTAATGAGATCAATCTGCATTGAAATGTCTTTTAAATATTTAAATAGAGATGCTACTGTGACATGAACGCTGCCAGCTTCTACTCAACATGTACCTGTTATTGATATGGTCATTTTCATTGTACTTATAATTTACTCATTAATCAGAGTTTAGTCTTTAATCTTATGAGGCTGATTTATGAGACTGAATTAATTCATTCTCTTCCTTCCATTGAAGGTGGTGCCCCTGTTATTAATTAGACTGATTTATGGACACTGATTTAATAACAGAGCTGCTCGGCCTCCTTTCTATCTCGTGTTCTTGTGTTTTCCCATCAGATGATCACCTCCCACCTTGCTGCATCAAACCCTCTTTCCTGTAACACAACCTTCTCCGCTGCTTTCGTCTCCCTTCTACCTTTCATCTGCTTCCTGGATTTGTTCTGCGCTCCTCTTCATCCACACTTTCAGCTTGGTCAGTCCTTCATTTACCTTTCCTCTCAGTCTTATTTTTAGCATCCTTATTCCTGTCCACCCCCTCCTCTCATGCACAGTACACTACAATAGGAATCCACTCTGTAATTTCGTCGAGCAGCGACCTGAGTGACCAAAAGATGATGATTGTTTCTGTGTTTTCAGTTTGAAGTTTGAGTGGGGTTTACAGAGATGGATAGGGAAAGGAGAGGCTCTATGAGACAATCTTGGGGGAAAAAATGTCCTTGCACAGACTGCAAGGGCAGTCTATAGCTACTGTAAGCCTTTAACATGGACTGTAGTATTATTACTTTTTAAAAGTTTCAAGCATCTCCAAATGTGGACCTCCCAATGCTGATTTAGTTGCTTTTTGACCAAAAGTCGAACACTTGGGGCTATATTTTGTATTTACTTGTATTATTTAAGATTAGACGGTTGCTTGTTTGATTCCTGGAATATGAATGAGACATCAGAGTAGTGATATCTAATTTAGAACAGAGCTTCAATACACACCATCAACGAGTCTCAAAGATTCAAGAGAGTGATGATGCACCTAAAAACACATTTTCTGGGAGTGATTTAAGCACAGATAGCAGCATGGCTGTAAAACTGCTTTCTGAGTCACAGTTTATTTGTATTGGAGGGTAAATATAACCCACAAGGCGCTAAAATGGGCTAAAAACAGGAAATTAACTTCTTCAGCGTGTGCCACTTTAGTGACATCAGAAAAAAACAGTAAGTGTGAACAGGTGTTCCACTAAAAGGAGAGAACTGCTGGAGATGTTGGTAAAGCAGGAATGAGTCCAGGACCATATGGGGAAGCTGTTGCGGTCGTCGTTCCTTTCTCCATTTATAACACAACGTAATGCTGCAGTTAATCGATAGGGGTGGGTGAGCTGGAGGTGGGGAGCTTCACCCAGGGATCCGCCCAACCAAGTCAAAGTTCCATTCAGTGTTTCTGTAGGCTACAGGCTCAATTTTAGGCTGCACGATTGAGACAATTCAAGTTTGCCTCTGTTCTCAATTCAACAGATATATTCCAATCCAGTGAGCAGAGCGGCTAGTCGGCTGTTGGTTCAGATCTGCATACGTCTGGCCAAACTACTGAAGGGACTGCATGGGAGATTTCAGAAAGAGAGCCATCATGAGGGAAATACAGATGCATGGTCGATGAAGCTACTGTCAAACTATCTTCAAGCTGCCTGTTCACACGCTCTCATGTGGATTTTATCCTCTGAAAGACAGCAGCTCTCTTCTGTCACTTTGGAGGATGTTGTGTTGATGTGGTGCACTAAAGGAGGTCTTCCATCAGAGTTCTGTTCTACAGGGGGATGGAAGTCGTTTTCACCGTAAGTCGGAACTCTGGAGAAAATTAAACAAAGCATCACGATATCGATCAGTTCTTCATAAAGTCATGAATACAACGACTTTCATGCATGTTCTGAAGTTTTCACTCGTTTAAGAAGTCAAGTGTGCTACGACTCACGATTTCATTTTGCAAGAACGAGTTTAACTAGTTGGACAGCTGCAGCTTTTGTCATCACCATTTCCTTTGCCATCAGAAGAGTGTGGCTTACGCTGGGAGCCAAAATGAAGGCAAAAGTTAGTGAATGTAGCACAATCCAAGGTGGAGTACAACCATAGAACAGAAACAGAGCTGTCTGATAGCTCATGTGACGACATATTCATCTGCTCGCTCATCAACTAGTTCCATGAACCAGTTCTGATGTAACAACCAAACGCCGTAAGTCGAGGACGTCATAACCCGAGGACCTCCTGTAATCTCTACCCATAACCCCCAACAGTAGCCCCACTGTAACCCCTTTAACCCTTTAAGCTTCAGTCAATTCCAGCCGTTTTCAGTACAAAAAATCGCTAATATTCTATTTTAAATAAAAAAAATTACGAAAAATACGGGGAATATTGGACGCGCATCGGGAGGTGCATTTCCTTGAAAACGACCGATTCGGGGATTTTATACCGACTTCAGGACATGTTTTGGACAAAATAGTTTACTGGCTTGTGTCATCTGATGTAAAAGGTTGGATTATGGCCGTTTTTTGTGGAATCTTTTTTTTTGTGTGTAATAATAAACCGGAAATGTGAGTCGCGCTGTGTGCTTTGAAGCCGTGTATAGAGAACGGATGGATGGATATTCGTTTTTGTCGGACAAATGTGTTTTTCTCACCCGCTGTGGTAATCACATCTGAAAGTGGTTTATACCGGCGGATTCATGAGAATCTAAGCTTTCCATCGGTGCATAGTGTTTGTATAATCGCGTTTGCACCCGTCGGACATTCTTGAAATTCCTATGCAAATTAGTAGGTGTACCGCCGGCGGTACACTGAAGCTTAAAGGGTTAAGCTTATTTCCATTCAGAGAGGAGTTATCAGTGGAATTGCAGACATTGTGCCCATCACCTCCTGCTTCACATCATCACTGCCTTCTTCATTCTGATTCGCCTGCTTCTTCCCTCCTTTTTCCTCGACTTCTCCTCTATTCCCCCTCCTCCCCTCCCCTCTGCTCTGCGGTCAGAAAGCTGAAGAAAACCATTGCAGTTGCAAAACCGCTGCCATATAAAAAATACCCAACTTGTTCCCCTCAGAGTTTAAGCCTCTGCCAAATAAAAGCCCCTGCTCACAGGCCTGTAGGCAGTAAAATGCGGTAACAGAAACCACGACTTGTAAATCACATCTTGATTGAAGGCTTGCTAAGAATGGGATGTGACGCATGCACACGCACACACTTAAACACAGATGTATTCCCTCTTCATGGCGCTTCATTCACATTTTTTTAATCTTAATGCTTTGTATTTTTTTTCTCTTTCTTCTTTTGTTCCATAACCTCTTTCTGCATCTGTTTATTGTGCTCTTACAGTTACTCCTCTCTGGTGCACATCCCTCTCTGATTTTCATTCTTTAGAAAATATCTGTCCAGAAATGAATGTCTCTTTTAAGACGTTTGTTTTACAGTCGTAAGCAGGACTGGACCATCCTGACCATCATTTTACACCAGGATGGGTACGAAGTGAACATTTGGTCGGATTATTCTGCCTTTTCCAAGTTTAACAAAAGTAGTTTTGAAGTTTTATCTGTGACAGTTTCCAAGTAATTTCACACCAAGACTTAGTTTTGACAGTCTTTGGAGCCAATGTGAAAAGGAGAGAGTTTGCTCACTATTAACTAGATACTGCAAATGATACAGTAGAGCAGGAAACTTAATTTAGGTTCTACAAGCTTCCAAATGTCCACATTCCTTCTGTTTCACACCCCTTAAATTGAATAATTTATTATTTTCTTCATTTATATACACAGTACTCCACAATGACAAAGCAAAAAAAAAGTGTTTTTTGAAGTTCTGGTAATTCATTCAAAATTAAAAGACTAAAGTACCACATTTCTAATTATTCAGACCATTCATTTAGTTTGTGGTTAAAGCACTTTTGTCAGCAGTGACAGCCTCAAGCCTTTTGGGAGTGATCCTGCTGTAAATTTGGCACATCTTTGTTTTGGAAGTTGCTCTCATTCCTCTTGGCAGAACCGTCCAGCCGGGTTGGATGGGAGCGTCGGTGAGCAGCATATGTTCAGGTGTCTCCAGAGACGCTCTGTTGGGTTCAGGTTGGGACTCTGGTTTAACCATTCCAGGCCTTTCAAAGACTTTCTCAAAGGTTTCAGGAGCCATCTTCTTTGTTGAAATGTAAACTGAGATCCTGAGCACCCTGGAAATGGTGTTAACTAAAGATTGCTGTTTTTTCTGCTTCTATCTGTCTCTGAACTCTGGATCTCTTCCACAGTGACTATTGGGTTTCTTGGTGACTGCTGGATGTTCCAAACATCTTTAATCTGAGAATGATGAGTGCTTGCTGGGCTTTTGGACATTTTCAATACTACAGAAATGTTTCTACTATCCTTCCCTTAAATCTGTGCTTTGACACAATCATGTGTCGCCAATCTATGAACACTTCTCTCAGCTTTATGACTGACTTTCATTCTGAAATGCATCATCAACTGTGAAACCTCGTGTTTGTGTTTACACGTTTGTTTTCTCTTTCTAATGTCTGGTGAATTCAATCAGAACCAGTGGACACCCAATCAAGCTTGTCGAAGCAGCTCAAGGACCACTGATTGATCAGGATGCAACACGGCAGAGAAAGGGTCTTGAATCCTTCTTTAAATGAGATGTTTCAGTCTTATTTTGGAGGTTTTAAATGAAACTTGTTCCTAGGATACCTCTTAAGCTAGCCAGACCACAATGTGAGTTTATGAGCTTCGTGAGGTTAAAAATCACAGACATACAGGGCGCTAAAGCACATATAAGGAGTGAAAGTTTGGCTCAAGCCAGATGCAACCCAATTCATCCCCACTGGTATCTGACAGCCTCAGATTTTAAAAACCCAAAGCCAGTTCAGCGCTATTGGAACAACAGCAGTGAAGGCTGTATTACATAAGCTGTCATGTCGGCATCAACCTGCCTGCTTCAGAGCTTTAATTACAGGCTGCACTGAGTGTTTGTCATTTTTAACTGCTCCTGCTTCCTTATTCAGCTTATTCTGCTCTGTTTTTTAGCACAATGACTTGTCCAATGTTGGCTTTGTTCCCCACGTAGGCACTTCTTCTATCAGAATAGTGACCTTAAAACACAAAGTTAGCCTGAGCTGCCCTACCAGTATAGTATTTTATATTTATTTATCTCTTTCAGACACACAAGGTAGTGAAAGCGGATGTAGAAATGTGAAAAAAAAAAAAAGGTAAGAAACAGTTATGTAAAAGTGGACACTGTTTCTAATCCCTGGAGTGACTGAAGGAGCCGATAAGGAGGAAGAAAGCTTTCCTCCTTCATTTTAGCAGCGAGTGCCTCTTGGGGGAGGCGCTGAATCCCAAACTGCTCCGAGTGGAGCCATTCGGAGCCGACGGTATAATGCTGGTTGTACTCGCAGCTCCCAGGTGTGAAAAGTGTGTAAGCGAGTGATTCTGAAGGAGCTGCTGAAAGGAGCATATGAAGTCAGCTCATCTTCTCCGAGTGAAGAGAAGTTAAAAAAAACACACACACATCCCCAGTTTCTCTCACTTGGAAGTGTCAAGAGTCTGTTCCAGCTTTACCTGAAGCCTCTCTCTGCCGACACAGACAGATATATCCACAGACACAGTTCTTTCTCCTTTGTTCGTTGATGCTGTTTCTTCAGACTGCTGATGCACACGACAAAAACTTCAAGTCTCATTCGTCATCCCACTGTTGCGTAACATTGATGTTAACTTATTTGGATTAGAAAGCAGGACTAGGTACAGCAAAGGAAGCGCTCGTAACTTCTCCCTTAATTGCACCAACAACTGATGAGGCTGCACTAAAACAAATGAGAGCTAAACACGAGGAGAAGAGAGAAGGAACAAACAAGAAATTGGGACATTGAATGTTCAGGAAAAACACCCAAAGGTAACAACTGATTTTAACAATCTCCTAAGTTCCCAGTTTGGTCTGCTGTACGACACGAATCTAATAATCTTTGGGCATGACGTGAAGTTTGCTCTGTGCAGATTAAACAATGAAAACGCAGCTGAATCTCAGCCTAGGATGTACGCGAGTCGACATGAATGCGCAACAATAAAACATCATCAGCGTGCGCTTTCCATCCATCAATATAAACAACCGATGCATCAATGGAGCTCCTACAATCACAGGGAAACTAGCCAAACATGAGCCTTACAATCACAGGAAACTAGTCAAACATGAACCCTACAATCACAGGGAAACTAGCCAAACACGAACCCTACAATCACTGGGAAACTAGCCAAACATGAACCCTACAATCACAGGGAAACTAGCCAAACATGAACCCTACAATCACAGGGAAACTAGCCAAACACGAACCCTACAATCACAGGGAAACTAGCCAAACACGAACCCTAAAATCACAGGGAAATTAGCCAAACATGAACCCTACAATCACAGGGAAACTAGCCAAACACGAACCCTACAATCACAGGGACACTAGCCAAACACGAACCCTACAATCACAGGGAAACTAGCCAAACACGAACCCTACAATCACAGGGAAACTAGCCAAACACGAACCCTACAATCACAGGGAAACTAGCCAAACACGAACCCTAAAATCACAGGGAAATTAGCCAAACATGAACCCTACAATCACAGGAAACTAGTCAAACATGAACCCTACAATCACAGGGACACTAGCCAAACACGAACCCTACAATCACAGGGACACTAGCCAAACACGAACCCTACAATCACAGGGAAACTAGCCAAACATGAGCCCTACAATCACAGGGAAACTAGCCAAACATGAACCCTACAATCACAGGGAAACTAGCCAAACACGAACCCTACAATCACAGGGAAACAAGCCAAACACGAACCCTACAATCACAGGGAAACTAGCCAAACATGAACCCTACAATCACAGGGAAACTAGCCAAACATGAACCCTACAATCACAGGGAAACTAGCCAAACACGAACCCTACAATCACAGGGAAACAAGCCAAACACGAACCCTACAATCACAGGGAAACTAGCCAAACACGAACCCTACAATCACAGGGAAACTAGCCAAACACGAACCCTATAATCACAGGGAAACTAGCCAAACATGAACCCTACAATCACAGGGAAACTAGCCAAACATGAACCCTACAATCACGGGGAAATTAGCCAAACATGAACCCTACAATCACAGAGAAACTAGCCAAACATGAACCACAACCTGCTGACATTATGTGTTTGGATAGAAATCCCAATAAAAGTAATATATCCTATCTAGGAGTTGATGGAGCTATGTCCTTCCATGCTTCGTCCTTTTTTGTCTGGTTGTGGTTCGAGCTAGATGACACTACTAAAAGACTTCTGCTGTCACAACTCTACCAGGCTGTCTTCTCTGTTTAAATCCCACAGACTTGTTTTGATGCATTTTGTCAACATAAATCTTCTATTTGCATTTACTGATTGGCATGTCATTTCATCCTGCATTTCTATTAGTTAGTTAATTGTCGTAGGTCCAGCACTGTGAGATGATCACCCAGAATTTCTGACAGTCAGAATTTTATGGCAGCTTGTCTTTGGTCACCATGACAACGGCCGTGTTTGAACCTGTCTCACAGTGCGACGTAGGACCACCGATTCAGAGATACGAACAAAGATATCACCACCATCCTCCAAAAATCACACAGTGTGTAGAGGTCTTAAGATGTCAAGTCCACGAAAACAGTCCTTAAAGGCATATTTACCAAGTAGATGGATGCTTTCTGTAACAAGGCAATAGGTGAGGAAGTGAAAATTGGGTTGGTGGAAGAAGGTATAACGCACTAGAACTGAAATGCTAGCTTTACCTAATTTTACCTTACCGAAGGGATTTTGTTGCCTAATTAGACCCTAAACTTTCCCAAAGTGTCTGACTTGCCTGATCATACTGTATGTACAATGTTTTCCAATCTTAACTCTGTGTGAACACTACAGGAAGTGAGAAACC
This sequence comes from Acanthochromis polyacanthus, assembly GCF_021347895.1. Taxonomy (NCBI): domain Eukaryota; kingdom Metazoa; phylum Chordata; class Actinopteri; family Pomacentridae; genus Acanthochromis; species Acanthochromis polyacanthus. Next base: position 1,186,747 of record NC_067130.1, on the reverse strand, counting down.
ATATTAAAATGTTGGGATTGAAGGTAAAAAAACAGAAGATCTTCTCACTGAACACATTTCAGTGATCTGTACAATCATCTACAATCAATCAGCTCCTTTAGACGTAAATATACGGCAGAGATAATATCTTATCTCTAAATCATTTCCAGTCCTTGATGTTAGTCTCTACAAATCTCTTTCATAACAAATCTCTCTGAATGTCCCTTCTGCAATTAGGGTTTTTGAATTCATTTTCTGACAAAATCTGGATTATTTTTAAATTCCAAGCCCATGGTTGTTTAAAGAATGCAGAGACATTCACAACACATCACAGGTTCCTCTAGGAGTAATTCCTCCACTAGGAAAGTAGATTTTTATTGATGGAGCTTGTTAGAAGCAACACTCCGTCTGGATAGAACTGCTGCCTGAAATAAAGATGACACCGGGAAGTGTTCTAAATATCACCCATTTGTAACCAGATTTCCAGTTTTTATTTCAGAGATGTTCGGAATCGTATCATTTTAAGTCGTCCCCGAAGAATTACTCAGTTTGTTTCAGAACTATTGCTGAAGTTATAAAATAAAAGCGCAAATAACACATCAAACTGGCTGAAGTTGGACTAATTACTGCCGTGGCACAATTGGAAACTCCACAAGGGACTGCCGTGTTTTCATGTCCACAATAACAATAAAAACACTTTTTAATCATATACATAAATATATTTCCAAGCACACACACACATAGAGACTCCTTTCATCACTTTCTTGCTCTTCTCAGCCTCACACTGTGTCTTTACATCCTGGTTCTCTAACCAAAATATTGCCGTTCATTAGTCAGATGCATGTCAAAGGAAGCCGGAGGATTAGATTCAGATGGTGGAGGGGAAGCTGGAGAGCAGCTAATGAAATCTGGACCGCAGAACCCAGGCTGAGGGATCTGAGGGGGGAACGTGTGGTGAGATGCACACACACACACACACATGAAAGAGTCCACGTGCACGCTCCAGGACTCTTTCAAATATCCACACACATGAAAAAAATACCACTATATGCACACAGACTCACACATCTACATGATGGTGGTTTCCTGGAGAAATGCAGGGGCAAATGTGTCAACACACACACACACACACACACACACACACACACACACACACACACACACACACACACACACACACACACACACACACACACACACACACACACACACACACACACACACACACACAGGCAGAAGACCACAAGGCTCTGTGTTGAGGTTAAGCTTCGTTTCATCTCTGGCTGAGGCCTAAATCTCCTCAGACAGGGGCCTCGCTTTGACACATTCCCCCAGCAGCCACGCTCTCGCCCTGGCATGTGTGAAGCTCTGAAGTTGTGGTTGACTCTGGGCTTTTTTTTTTTCTCTCTCTTTCACTAGTTCTTTTTCTTGAAGCGTTTCATCTCCATGTCTCTGGTGTATCTCATGGTCCGTCTATAAGCGCCCGTATGCGCCGTACGAAGCGTCTGAACATGCGTGCCTTCACGTTAGAACTGTACGTCTTACATTTCTCTCCCTCATTGTTCTCCTGTGTTCTCCTCGTCTGTGATTCATCCCTGAACACACAGCAGGATATTGAACTGTGTTGCTGGCTTAGAGAGCGGGCAAACCGATATTCATCTGGGATAAATATAGAAAACAGACACTTTTCTTAGGCCTCGAACTATGAAAGTTTATGAGGACAAGAGGGCTTTGAAGCAGATGGGCTTTGATTGTGACGTGTGATAGCGCCGTGCTGTTGTGTTCTGTTCATAGCTTAATAATGGGACTCTGTCTTTCTGCAGATCTAATCACAGAATACAGGGAAAGTCTCATTTCTGCTGCACTTTGGCTCCAAATTCAGATTATATTGCAATTTTATGCCCTTAGAGAAGACACAGTTTGGTTTATTAAGTCACTGGAAGCTATTTGACTTCATATAGAGCAGGGCTGTCCAACATGCGGCCCGCGGGCCCAAAGCGGCCCTCAGAGGGTCCAATCCAGCCCTCAAAGTGTAAAAATGAGTTTTTGCCTTATTTTTTGTCATTTTCCATCCATCCATCCATCCATCCATCCATCCATCCATCCATCCATCCATCCTCTATCCACCGCTTTATCCTCACTAGGGTCATGGGGGGTGCTGGAGTCTATCCCAGCTGACTCGGGTGAAGGCAGGGGACACCCTGGACAGGTCACCAGTCTGTCACAGGGCTACATATACCAGTCTGCGCGAATGGGCACAATTTATTACTGGAGCGTGGACCAGTAAACAGTAATTTTTTACTGGACCGAAACAGTTTTTACTGGACCGAATATTTTATGCACAAATGTACCAAAAGTTGATGTATAATTTAATTTTAATAATTGTTATACACATTTACTACTTTATTAATTATGTTTGCAGGTTTGTATGAAACCAAGATCAAAACATAAATCATGTACTCAACCATGCTAGAAGTCTATAAATCACAGAGCAGTGTGGCTGGGGCAAGCAGAGCGACCTTGTAGAAGCATAATGAGGTGTGGTTTATTTATTTTCTGCTTATATCATGCGTTTTTATCGCGTGATATCGCTGTTCACACAGAGCCTCTCTGAGGAGCAGCCCTCCCCATCCGGACGGCGCGTCGCTGTGTGCTTTGACTTTCAGAGCAAGACGGCGGCGCTTCGTTCCGTTGTGCGGCGCGATCACATTATGTGGAACTTCGGGGTTACAGGAAAGAAATTACACCGGACATGAGACCAGTAATGTAGTAAGTTTTACCGGACTTTTGGTACACAAATTGGATTTGACCGATGGTCCGACGTCATTGGCGCACACTGATATACAGACACACAATCACACTCACATTCACACCTACGGACAATTTAGAGTAACCAATTAACCTCAGCATGTTTTTGGACTGTGGGAGGAAGCCGGAGTACCCGGAGAAAACCCACGCATGCACAGGGAGAACATGCAAACTCCATGCAGAAAGATCCCAGGCCCAGGCCGGGATTCTAACCACTATTCCACTGTGCAGTCCTTTTTGTCATTTTGTTTTGCGCTTTTTTGTTGTTCTGAGCATCGTTTTTGGCGTTTTGTGTTTATTTTTGTCTCGCTTGTGGTGTTTGTCTATTTTTTGTCACTTTGGAACTTTTCTGTCTGATTTTTGTCTCTTTTTTGTTTTGTTTCTTGACATTTGTCTCATTTTTTTTGTCATTTTGTGTCTCATTTTGTAATATTTTGTCTTCTTTTCGTCATTTTTGGTCTGACTTTTGCCATTTTGATCACAAAGTCAAATACTGTATCATTCAGTTCCAGATATCTTTGATTGAATGTTTTGTACATTTTTGTTTTAGACGTTAAAATTGAATTTATTTTCCTTAAGAAGTTTCAGTTTGCTCATAATGTTTTGTAAAATGATAACTGTTTAAATGTGAACTTTTTGTACTAAAACAAAGAAAAATGAGGAGTTGTGGTTATTTATAGCTCATTCTGCTGTGGATTTACTGGTCCCTAACACTGGAGATCAAACTGGACATCAAATGCTACCAAAGGTGGGGAAAAAAAAAAGTCCAAACAAAGAACTGAAAATAAATCAACTTTCAGAGGAATTCACATCTGATGCAATTAAAGCATGGATGATAGAGAGCAGAAATAAAGTTTATTAGCTTATTAGTAGTAGAACTATTGATTAAATTTGCAGCCTTTTATGTAAAATCTATACATGACTGTGTGCCGAATGGAAGCCGTGTTTGATTTTCAGCTAAACGGGTTGAGAATGAGGCGTATGAGAAAATGAAAAGAAGGTATTCACTGTTTCTGTATCAGATTAGTTATCAATGCCCGATAATGAAATGAAAATGAATTTTTGCAGTGATTGCTTCGCTATCTAAGATATGCTAATGCAATCATCCTTATCCAATTACTTCATTTGTGAAATCAATGTTCCCGTATTTATCCACATTATGCTGCTAATGGCTGCTGCATATGCATCGAGCTGCTTCGTTCCCCCAGCTACTGTTCACCACATTCTTACTGTACGTCCTCCCAGCGTTGACACAGCGCTGGGCCAACATTTACCCAGCATCCTCCTGCTCTGTGCGTCTGGATATGTTTCTCCCATTCTAATTGGAATTTTAATTGCACCGAGGATTAAGGAGTGTTGTGGATAATTGAAAGTGACAAACAGAGCAGGCGACACACACCGGACTAATCTGTGTTCTTCGCTTCTGGAAACGGATTCTGCTTTTAGGGATATGAAGTGTTTTGTTTTGGTGGCGGTTGTGGAGATAGTTGAGAGGTTTGGACCGAAGCTGGAAAATTGGACTGTAATTTGAGTTGTGTCCTAAAACACAGAGATAATGAGGAGTGAAGAGGATATTGTGGAGAAATGGAATGAGAAACAAGTTGAGTCAGATCTGGATTTTACTCCAGAGGGAGGTGTTTTACCCCCTGAATGCTTTCCTTTCTCCCTCCTGTTGTGTCTCATCACTCACATCACTAATACCTGTGATTACAGTCTGTCCAAATGAGTGTGAAGGAACGCCGGCTAATAAGAATATGTGTTGAGACGGTGATCATAGCAGAGCTCCTGGTAAACAGTAATCATTCTAAACTGGCAAACCGAATGAAGGGTTTCTTTATTCCTGTGATTGCAGACAGATGAAGTTTGATTCACCAAAATAAGACGATGAGGAAGAATGAAAGATTTGTTTTTCTAACGCGTTAAATTTAACGTTCTCCAAAGGTGTGTTTTAGATTTCAGAGAGGAGCTGAGTGCTAAAACTCACATTACTGAAATGAAACTGCTGTGAAGCCATCAAAACAGCTTTACTTTAGAAATGGGGTATTGAAGTGGAGTCTCGTGTTTTTGCACAAAAGTCACGCTAAAGTCACGCTAAAGTCACGCTAAAGTCACGCTAAAGTCACGCTAAAGTCACGCTTGCATTTTAAACCTCATTCTGCCAACTATCTACGTAGATTAGGGATTTCCAACATGTGGCTTTGTGTCTCATTTTTGTAATATTTTGGGGTTAATTTGTCTCATTTTGTCGTTTGTCCTTATTTTTTTGTCACTTTATAACTTTTTTCCTAGTTTGTTGTCTCTTTTTTGTTTTGTTTTGAGTCATTTTAGTCATTTTGTGTCTCGTTTTTGTGATATTTTGTCTTGTTTCTGTTGTTTTTTTGTCTGACTTGTCTGATTTTTGTCTTTTGTGCCTTATTTTCATCCTTTTGTGTCTCATTTTTGTCTTTTTGTGTCTTGCTTTTGTCATTTTTGTCTAATTTTTGTCTTTTGTGTCTTGCTTTTGTCATTTTTTGTCTCTTTTGTGTCATTTGTGTAATTTTTTGTCTTGTTGTTTCTCAATGTTTTGTGACTTTATAACTTTTTTGTCTAATTTTTTGTCTCTTTTTTGTTTTGTTTCATGTTGTCTCATTTTTTTGTTATTTTGTGTCTCACTTTTCTAATATTTCTTTCTTGTTTTTGTTGTTTGTTTTTTGTCTTTTTTTGTTTGTTTTTTGATCATAAAGTAAAATCCTCTGTGGTTCAGTTCCAGATGACTAAATGTTGTGTTCCTTTGTAGACACTCTGTGATCTGGAAGCTGTAATGTGGAAATGATAAACTGAGGATGAATGTGGATGAAACTGAACTTATTTTCTTCATAAATTTCAGGTTGTTCATGATGTTCAGTAAAAAGATAACTCCTTAAATGTGAACATTTTGCACTGAAACAAAGGAAAAATTTGTAGTCGTGTTTATTTGTAGGTTATAATGGACGGACGGACAGATTAGGGATCTTCCTCCTTGTGTGTTCGTCTTTACATGTTACAGACTTTATTCAAATCTAATGGATGTGTTTAACCAGAGGTTAGTTCATTAACTGCTCTTATTTCCCTGAATCCATCTGCATCATGTTGTGCGTGGAGTCAACTGCTTGACATTAATGTCTCCAAATTGCTTGTATTTGCTGGTTATTATTTTGAAAGATGCTGAAGAAGTGCAGCGGTTGTGATAAAACACTGCAATTAAGCTTCAATGCAATCTGACATTTCAGTGTTTTAAAGTTCAGCCCACATATAATTTAAATACCCTCATCCAACCTGCCGTGAGACATCCGTCTGACAGAGTCTCATTTCTCATCAATAAATGAGCAGAAACGCTCTGAAGCTCATTGTTTGGTTGCTTCAGTAGTTCAAGTTTTTTGAAACAATGCAGGTGAAGACATTAGAGCAGATGTGTCTACAGAGGAACACAACATTTAGTCATCTGGAACTGAACCACAGAGGATTTACTTTGTCATCAAAATGACGAAAATCAGACAAAAAAATCAACTAAAACAAGACAAAATATTACAAAAATGAGACACAAAAGAACAAAGAACAATCTAGTATTTTACTTCATGATCCAAACAACTTGTCATGGTCTAGAAATGATTTTAAATGTATAGTTTTACTAATTTACAATCTGCAGTTAATGTCTTCTCTGTAATTTTTACACTTTGAGGGCCGGATTGGACCCTCTGGAGGACCACTTTTGGACCACGGGCCTCATGTTGGACACCTCTGTACTAAAATGAAATCATGAAACTATCTGAGTGAATCTAATGTCATGGCAGAAAGGTGAAAGAGGTTAAAAATGCCATTTTGATGATTTTAAGTCCAGCTGGATGTCTCACCTGATAGAACTCTTATGGATAGAGGTCTGCTGTAGGTCTGATGTCTCTCAGCTTTTATATCTGCTTCCTACCTGCATCTGTCTCCTCTCTGATTGGCAGTAATCATAGACAGGATTAGTGCAGACAGAATGTCTTCTTTCAGTAATATTAGTCAGTCGGCGGTGCCTTTAACTGCCATGTCAACGTTTCTGTCACTCGGATCAAGTGGAGAAAGACATCTGTGTTTAAATCAGAGCTTTCTGTTTTTAGAAGACACAGTAGGCTGTCTGATGTCCCGCCAACGTACCACACGGTGTCACATGAAGTTAATTCTGTCATACCTCACAGGACAATCCCACCTTTTACCGATAAGCCCTTTAACCGAACGGCTGGCAGCTTTCAAACACGGCGATGTGAAGCTTCTGACTGCTGCTGTCAGGAGGAAGAGACGCCTGACGGAATGCAAATCCTCCTGTGATGGAGCACACTCATGACGTTTGGGTTGGAGTCATGCTTGATGCAGTGATTGTCTGAAAAAGGCAGGGGGTGAAAGCAATCGAAGCGATTCTGTAATCCAGTTAGCGTTCAACAGGCTTCTGGTTAGAACACGGAGCAGCGCTGCATGTGGCCGTCACGTGTCATCGCTCATCACGACTAAAGAAGACAGAAACCATCACCTGAAGGCAGGGGTGTCCAACATGTGGCTCACGGTCCTCCAGAGGGTCCAATCCGGCCCTTCAGAGAAGACATTAACTGCAGATTGTAAATTAGTAAAACTGTAAGTAAAATACTAGATTGTTTTTTTGTTGTTTTTTGTCTCATTTTTGTTGTTTGTCCATTTTTTATCACTTTGTAACTTTTTTGTCTGGTTATTTTGTCTCTTTTTGTTTTGTTTTGTGTCATTTGTCTCATTTTTGGAATATTTTGTCTTGTTTTTGTTGTCTTTTTTGTCTCGCTTGTGTTTTTGTCATATTTTTGTTGTTTTCTATCTCATTTTTGTCGTTTTTGTTGTGTTTTTTGATACTTTTGACACAAATCATTGTTCTTTTGACATTTTTTGTGTCATTGCTGTAATATTTTGTCTTGTTTTTGTTGTTCTGGAGTTAGAGAGAGGGCAGTCCTAACGCTACAGGAGTATCTGTCTCATTATCTGGATATAAAAGTGATTTTGAGTTCCATTAAGAGAACTCATCTGGTCCAGAGAAGTGTTTCCTTTAATTTTAGAGTAAATTGTTGTCCCTAAGAGTTATTGGTGTAACTCTTGGGGAAATTTGAGATACATTAAATTGTGTATTTGTATATACGTCCTTCACAACCCTAGGAGCTTCAGTAGAAAGCAGCTGGACTTCTCTTTTAGGTTCTTAAAGACATTTCACCATTTATGCAAGAGGCGCCTTTAGTTTTCTTCAGCTCTAAACTGAAGAAGCTTAATGGATGAGAGGTGAAAGAACCTAAAAGAGACGTCAAGCTGCTTTCTACTGAAGCTCCTGGATGACGAAACTACACAACATATTGTCCTTCACAATAAAAGCGCAACACATAAAACAGATTAAATCTAAAGAGCTCCAACAGATGCCATCTGCAGGTGTCTGCAGTCTCCTGAGGGAGGTAAAATGTTTAGAAGCTAAAAAGTGCATTCTGCTTCAGTTTAAAGCCTGAAGCTAATCTGTAGCAGTATAATCCTGCAGCACCTTAACAATGCAAATAGCAGAGAAAGCATGAAGAGGGATGAAAAAGAATTTAAAAAAAGACTAAATAAAGGGTGAGAGTCATGATTGTAGAGAAATAAGAAAGTCAGAAGAAGACAAAAAGAGTGAGAGACTGGGTGAACTAAGAGGTCTTTCTGAGCCACATTAAATGTTTTTATTGGACGAGGGAAATGTCAAACATGCCAAACTGTGGGAATTTCAATTTAACATAAATGTATGTTTTATTAGAGCTGCTACATGATAAATGTAACCTGGAGCACCAGAACTGATCGAATAGAAGGGAAGGGTTGGGTTGAGCCAGAACTGACAAATACCACAAATAACTTCAGTAACATAAATACAGCCTGTCCTCAAAAGAAAAACGACCACATAGGTCGTCTGTACACGCCCATATTACGACCGAATGCTACGTTTTGACGTTTCCGACCTCTAGCGGTTGAGTAAATATCGACACTCCGGTGTGTCAGCTGAAACGTCACCATGAACAAACTTTTACCTAACACTATCCCTAACCCTAACCCTAAACCCGTGTTGCAAAAGTGAGAAAAAAGCCGTTTCGCGACGGAGAAGCCGTTTCGCGAATTAAATCCCGTAATGCGTTCGTTTTCCCCGTAGGGGCGCAAACGTTCATACGACCGCATAGGTCGTATTCCAGTGCACGGTGCAAACGACCGATGCGGTCGTACGAATTTGAGGACTTGTGGCATAAATATCTGTCAGATACATGTCACCATATGCAGAATTTAGAAAATGATAAACATAAGGTCACTTGCTTATCACTTAAATTACTTTTTACAGTCTTGTCAAGGTTTGCATTCTTAGATTTCTGGAAAACAGACTTCCTTAAAGCTCTCTGGATCAGCCGTGCGTTGGATTAGCATTAGCAGGTACTACAGGGAACGTAGTGATGAGATCTTCTGGAATGGCAGCCATTCAGGTTTAGACATTTAAAGTGAATAAACCTCACAGATATTCTCATTGTGTTTTGGTGGCAGAATACTACTGCAAACATCTCAGTCCAGAGAAAACTCCCAACAACAGTCAGACATTCTTCTGTCTTTTGCAATAGTAATAATGAGAGACATACGGCCATTAGCTGAGGCTGCAGCCGGACTTCCCCCTCATAAATAATCTGAAATAATCCTAAACAGAACATCCGACAGCGCAGCAGAACATGATGAAGGAAATGGAAAGGTACGTCCCAGCTACAGACAAACACTAGCGTTTTTTGTACTTTTCAACTCGGCATTCCTTTTTTTGTGATCCCCAGTTTTTCCTTCCTGACCAACAGTCTTCTAAAAGACACACGGCTGTAGACCAACTCTGGAAGAAAATCACACTCAACAGAATGTGGATTTTAAAAGCTGATGAATTTCTAATTTTGATTTTTGTTGCATCAAAATTATGCATGTGAAGTGTTTATGTCTGAATTTGGCTCCTCAAAATTTGAATAGCTAAATTTTACTTTTCTTTTTCAATGTGTACGAAAGAGTCAAAATTTCAGGTGTAATAAAATCAAAGCATGAAAATTTAAGGTGGTCAAATTTTACCTATTTAAATTCGGTGTTCAAAAAGTTTGTTGTTTGCATCCAGACACTGAGATGTAAATAATCAGCCGGCCAATCAGATTACGCTGCTGTGGTCACGTGACGCCATGCACCGTCAGTCTTCACATTTTGACATTAAGATTATCAGCATTGAAACATGAAAGTAAGCAGACACTGACTGGCTCGTTGATGGATGTGTGAGTTTCCTTTAAATATAAACATAACAGAACAATCCAATCAGCATCTCTTCTTCCTGAATACATCCAGTAAAACTCCCATGTCCTCATCCGTTTCCTGCATGCCTCTGTGGGTTACCTAGCAGCTGATAGGAGGATGTGGACACACATTTGACATGATGACACCGGCACAGCCTGCAGTGATATCGCTGCTAAAGAGTTCCAATTTCAGGAAGGCAAACAATCCAGCAGGCAAACACAGCCGGCGTGGTGAACAATGACATTTTGTGTTCTTCTTATCAGAGCAAATAAATATTGGCTCAGCGCTGATGGAGGCTTGTGGGCTGGATGCTGTTTGTGATTCCGGGAATCGAGTGCCGCCGGGCCCAAAGGCGCGCTGTTGCTTCTCCCAATGAGGAGGAATCTATCTCCCTGACCTCAGCTAACACTCCCAGACATGCTGATAAACACTGAATATTTATCACTCAGACAGGAGAGAGAATCCAGTTCACGTGTGCATCAGCTGCAGCCGCATACATGCACCGGAAAAAAGCCTCTCTCCAAACAAGAAAAAAAAACTTATTTCAAGGAACTTTTACCATGAAACAAGTGAAATAAATTTGCCGATAGAACAAGTGGCAAATGTCTTGGTAAGACTTATTGAAATAAGACATAATATTTAAAATACTGAGACCTTAAAATTAGCTGGGAAAACTTATTTTAAGCTGTATTTTACCAGGATTGTCAAGCTGAGGTGTTGCGGTTCAGCGGCCCGCGGGTGGACCGTTTTGATATCTGCATAGGCATTTTTCGAAATAGAACGACACTGCCAATGCCATGCTTCAAACACTATACATCCATGGAAAGCTTAGATTCTCATGAATCCGCCGGTATAAACCACTTTCAGATGTGATTACCACAGCGGGTAATATAAACACATTTCTCCAACAAACAATAAAACATTTAAAGGGCAGAACTCACCTTTGGACGCTCTTTTACTGGTCAAAGATGAAAATAATCCACAAAAACCGGCCAGAATCCAAGCTTCGGCATCCAGACAATACCAGCAAGTATAATATTTTGTCCAAAACATGTCTGGAAATAAGTAAATAATCCACAAATAGCTCGGCTATTTGCGCACACGCGGCGCTGCGCATTTCATAATTCACTGTATTTATGTTCATATTTTTATTCAGCATGCAGAGATCCATGCGGTCTTGCACTCAAAATGGCGACTGAAGTCTTTCCTTTATGTTTACACCGTGTTTCAACCAATCAAGTGACTCTGGCCTGCCTCCGAGCCCTAAACGGCCAACTGTAGCCGAGACTGACCGATCTGGACCTACCTCATTTCGTCAGTAAATTCTGAGCAAATCACGTCGGAGGAAACGTTTGACTGACAGGGCTGGTAGCCAATGAGCTGCTGAATACCAGGCTATAAATAGAGCCTCTGCCAGCAGGGTTCTGTGACGTTTCACGCATCGGCTCTGGCTGCAGCTGCAGCCTCTCCGTGTCTCTCCCAGTCTCTGTGTCTGATCCACACTGGAGCTGCTCTGAAGTGCCTTTTTTGAGTTCTTTATGAGTTTTTGGAGTGAAAATAATGTGAAAACGGGCTGAAAAATGAACATATACCATTTTTGCCCAGGGTGTGCAGAGGGTGTCCAAAATTGACAGTGCCTGGCCATAGCAGTACAAAAACATGTGTGAAACACTCATTTCTTGTAGTATTGCTCTGAAATTTTGACCTGAACTATGTAAGACCCCAAGCTGTTGCCTTTTTGTGTTTTCAAGCTGTCACAGTGCTGCCACACTGATTTTCAGGTGTTTTATTAGGGAAAAAATGTAGGCGAGAATAAAATTCATCCTAATTCAGTGTGTGCCAACATGAAATACTCTGTGCCAGTAGCACCTAGAGTAATTCTGACTGCACTGGGTGGAAATTCAGGTTGTCCGCTTTCAAAGGAGACCACAACCATGCCTGTACTCCAAACAGTTCAAGAACAGCATTCAATTTACTTTCTGTAGATCTTCATTAGAAATTTCAGGCGAAAATTGACTGTACTTTAAAGCGTTAAAATAAACCAGTCATGCTAAAATAAAAAAAAAGCAGTTTTTCACTCAAAAATAAATTTTTGCTTTCATGCAATATCCTAGTTTGAGATGTTGTCCTGTTGTTTTCATTGATAGGCACAAAAAAATATAGTTTCTTGTCTAAAAAAAAAATCAGCAAAAAAATTCCCCAAATTTCAGAAAATTTGCAAAACCTTCAGGAAGAAAATTCCAATAATTCCTTAAAAGTTTCATTGAAAAAAATCCCCCAAATTTGGCAAGAAAATTCTTGTTAATATTTTCAAAATATGAGTAAAAACCTTCCAACAAAATCCTAAAAATATCTAAAGGGATTAAATATATATCAGTAAAACTTTTGATATTTTTTAAAGAACATTCACAGAAAAAAACTCCAAAATTTTACTGGATTTTTTTGTGAATGTTCTGAAGAAACATTCTTTTTCCACCAAAAAATTTTCTAAAATTTTCCAAAAATGTGGACATCAGAAGTTTCACTGTGAAAATATATTTTTCCACATTTTCAAACTTTAAAACGGGTTAATTTGACCCGCAGGACGACACCAGGGTTAAACTTATTTAGAGTTTTCTTGTAAAATTCAGGTCAAAACAAGATAATTTCAAGATGATCTGACTTAACAAGATATTTAAGATGCGTTGTCTTAAAACAAGTCCCTCCATCTGCTGAAATGTCACTTGTTAAGTAAATTTATTGTAAATGAGACATTCTGACTAAAAATAAGACGAACAGACTCGGTAAGATTTGGAGTTTTTGCAGCGTGCATGCTCTGTGTATCCCACAAACCGTCACAATATTGTTATCCGTGCACACGTTTGTTATCCGTGCACACGTTTGCTCCGGCTTCATGCAGAGACGTGTCCACACACATTCACACACCAGAGGATTTAATACTGAGCAAAACATGATGCAAGTGTGTGGAAATCCTCAAAAAGTGCAACTAAAGATGGACATTAGCTTTTTGTTTTTTCTGTGGTGAAACTTTCTAGAATAATGTGATTCAAGCCGTCTTGTGTCGTATTCTGATGAAACTCTTACAGGACTGCAGCCCCGCGTTGAGCTGTTAAGGTGGTTAAAAGCCGGAACAAACCGAGGACACAGCACGCTTAAAAAACACAGCACTAATCAGCATCAACGCCAAGCAATGCCAGGAAATGAATTCAGTAGAAATGATGGTTGATAGCTCATGAATCAATCCTCTGGACCGATTAGTATGCAGCTCAGAATGGCTTCACGCACTTTAAAACATCACAACACAAAACCAGAGGCTGATGCTGTGTTTGTACAAGTGAAATAAGAGAGATGCTTCACTTGTTTTCTTCATCTTTTAGACCAGGAGAGTCAAACTCATCTTAGTTCAGGTTCCACATTCAGTCCAGCTTGATCTCCGGTGTTAGGGACCAGTAAAACCAGTAAAACCAGTAAAACCACAGCATGACAACCTAGAAATAACCACAAGTCCTAATGGTTCCTTTGATTTAGTGCAGAAAAGTTCACGTTTCAGGAATTATCTTTCTACAAAACATCATGACAACCTGAAATTTATTAAAAATACAAGTTCAGTTCCATCAGCATTCATCCTCAGTTTATCATTTCCACATTACAACTTCCAGATCACAGAGTGTCTACAAAGGAACACAACATTTAGTCACCAGGAACTGAATGATAAAGGATTTTACTGCATGATGAAGATGACAAGTCAAACAAAAAAGACAAAAAAACAACAAAAACAAGACAAAATGTTACAAAAATGAGACACACAGCACGAGACACAACAAAAAAGAGCCGAAAAATCAGACAAAAAATATGGACAAATGACAGCAACAACACAAAAAATTACACAAATGACACAGAGACAAAAAATCACAAAAACGAGAAAGAAAGTGGCAAAAAATAGACAACACCAGTGCGACAATAAACCCACAAAATGACAAAAAGGATGCACAAAACAACGAATACAGCAAAAAACAAAATGACATAAATAAGACAAAAACATAAGTGAGACAAAAAGGAAACACAAAAAGACAAAAGCATGAGATAAACAACAAATCATACAAAAAACAACAAAAACACGACAAAATGTTACAAAGATGAAACACAAAATGACAAATAAACAATCTAGTATTTTACTTTCTGATCCAAACGACGTGTCATGGTCTAGAAATGATTTTAATTTATACTTTTACTAATTTACAATCTGCAGTTAATGTCTTCTCTGTAATTTTTACACTTTGAGGACCGGATTGGACCCTCTGGAGGACCACTTTTGGCCCACGGGCCTCATGTTGGACACCCCTGCTTTAGTGTGTAAACGGCTGCATTTAAAGACGCTATAATCGACTTTTAGACATTAAAGAATAACATGACAACGGGATCAGAGGTATAATGATGGACGCACAGAGGATTATCTCCTGAATCTACCACCGTTTTTAGTTTCACACGTCTGAACAAGCTCCTCCTTCAGACTTTGCAGCTGTCTGGAATATAGAACGAAGCATATTTTTAACCTCCAGGTCTGCTGTCTTGCATGCTACGTCTGCTGTATAATAACCGTGCATCAAGCTCAGAGCGCCTCCAAAACACGTAACCAACAACTCAGCAGGATGTCTGAAAGCCGTGCAGAAACGATGCTGCTGTTTTAGCTCTGTGTCTGTGTGTGTGCAGTGCTGCTGTTACTGGAATAAAAATGCACCAAACATGACCTGCTCAGCTCCAGATACACCTGAAACTACCTGCTTTAACATAGTGCAGCATTTAGGAGGGGAAGAGGCAAATATTTACCTCAGAAACTGGCAGAAAAGTGAATATTTTTGATGAACATCTAAATCAGAATCAGCTTTAGTGGTCAAGTACGTACACAACATGCAAGGAATTTGGTTTCAGCAGTTAGTGTCAGCCTAAGAATACGGAAGAGAAAAATAAAAGTAAACTGTAGAAAGAGGAACAGGCAGAAATGCAATTAAACTTAATATATACAGAAATGTACAGGTAGAAAGGAATATGTACAGAATATGATGCAGGGCAAAAAGCAGAGAAATGAGCGATTCATATCCAGATTTTTTTCCTGTCTGTAAACAAATTTGCTATAGCACCTTAAGAAAGTCATGGTTTGTCAAAAAATATGTTCACGATTTGTCTCCAAAGTAATTGAATAAATAAATTAGCTGCTGCAGGATTAAATTCTAATTTTCTCTACAACAACGAGCTTTTTTTAAAAAATATGAAATGATTACGAAGTGAAAAAGTGAAATATTCTCTAACTGACTGTGTTTCATTTCCAGCTTTTCCTCCGGTGCCAAGGTGAGCGCTTAAGTGCAGTTTGCAATTAGTGCCATTTATTTTTCTTTCTGTCAGCAAAACTACAGAAAAACTACCGAGGTGAAGTTTGGAGGGTTGCAGAATAATAACAGGAGGAACCATTAAAATGTGGTCCACTTTTATTCCATTTCTGAGACTGAGCTTTGGGCACAGTGGAGGATGAACACAGAGTGGCTGAAAGAAGTAAAGACAGAAATCATTTAAGCTAATCAGACCCTCAGCGATGTGACTGAGCCACAGGTGTGTCAGTGATGGACGCAAGCAGGTGTTTGGACGACACAAAAACCACATTATAATGTTAGGAAATGATTATTGGCCAAGATAACAGTCATTATGCTCCATTATGCTCACACTTTCTAAAAAGGACTGAAGTCTAAAAGTGCATGTTGTTCAGGAGACAGAGGGTCAAAAAAACAGAAAACTAACACCTATTAGACTGAAATGACCTGCAGAGGACAAAAAGAGAAAAAAGATCTATTATCAGGGGAACAACCCACAAAGGAAACGCTGCATTTCTGTCGTTCTTTAGTGATACAGCAGTAATCTGTAAGTTTACGCAGCTTTCCTTTATATGGTCCAGGTGACGGGTTAATTCTGTGCTCTGGTGGAAGGACCTCCTCATTGTTGAGTTTAAAAGAGCCGTGACCCAGGGTCAGCAGTCATGTTCTCTGCTTTTCACCACAACTGATGGTGATTCTTGAGCTATTTTCAAACTGCTGTTTGGTCAGAAGTGGGTGTCTGAGAGGTGCCACACACCTGAGAATGTCAACAAGTTCTCCAGAGAACTCCAAAGAACTCCAAAGAACTCCAAAGAACTCCAAAGAACTTCAAAGAACTCCAGAGAACTCCAGAGAACTCCAGAGAACTCCAAAGAACTTCAAAGAACTCCAGAGAACTCCAAAGAACTTCAAAGAACTCCAAAGAACTCCAAAGAACTTCAAAGAACTCCAGAGAACTCCAGAGAACTCCAAAGAACTCCAAAGAACTCCAGAGAACTCCAGAGAACTCCAAAGAACTTCAAAGAACTCCAAAGAACTTCAAAGAACTCCAGAGAACTCCAAAGAACTTCAAAGAACTCCAAAGAACTCCAAAGAACTTCAAAGAACTCCAGAGAACTCCAAAGAACTTCAAAGAACTCCAGAGAACTCCAAAGAACTTCAAAGAACTCCAAAGAACTCCAAAGAACTTCAAAGAACTCCAAAGAACTCCAGAGAACTCCAAAGAACTTCAAAGAACTCCAAAGAACTCCAAAGAACTTCAAAGAACTCCAAAGAACTCCAGAGAACTCCAAAGAACTTCAAAGAACTCCAAAGAACTCCAAAGAACTTCAAAGAACTCCAGAGAACTCCAAAGAACTTCAAAGAACTCCAAAGAACTCCAAAGAACTTCAAAGAACTCCAGAGAACTCCAGAGAACTCCAAAGAACTCCAAAGAACTCCAGAGAACTCCAGAGAACTCCAGAGAACTCCAGAGAACTCCAAAGAACTTCAAATAACTCCAAAGAACTCCAGAGAACTCCAGAGAACTCCAAAGAACTCCAGAGAACTCCAGAGAACTCCAGAGAACTCCAAAGAACTCCAGAGAACTCCAGAGAACTCCAGAGAACTCCAGAGAACTCCAAAGAACTCCAAAGAACTCCAGAGAACTCCAAAGAACTCCAAAGAACTCCAGAGAACTTCAAAGAACTCCAGAGAACTCCAGAGAACTCCAAAGAACTCCAAAGAACTCCAGAGAACTCCAGAGAACTCCAGAGAACTCCAGAGAACTCCAAAGAACTTCAAATAACTCCAAAGAACTCCAGAGAACTCCAGAGAACTCCAGAGAACTTCAAAGAACTCCAAAGAACTCCAGAGAACTCCAGAGAACTCCAAAGAACTCCAGAGAACTCCAAAGAACTCCAAAGAACTCCAGAGAACTCCAGAGAACTCCAAAGAACTTCAAATAACTCCAAAGAACTCCAGAGAACTCCAGAGAACTCCAGAGAACTTCAAAGAACTCCAAAGAACTCCAGAGAACTCCAGAGAACTCCAGAGAACTCCAGAGAACTCCAAAGAACTCCAGAGAACTCCAGAGAACTCCAGAGAACTCCAAAGAACTCCAGAGAACTCCAGAGAACTCCAAAGAACTCCAGAGAACTCCAGAGAACTCCAGAGAACTCCAAAGAACTCCAGAGAACTCCAGAGAACTCCAGAGAACTCCAGAGAACTCCAAAGAACTCCAGAGAACTCCAAAGAACTCCAAAGAACTCCAAAGAACTCCAGAGAACTCCAAAGAACTTCAAAGAACTCCAAAGAACTCCAAAGAACTCCAAAGAACTTCAAAGAACTCCAGAGAACTCCAGAGAACTCCAAAGAACTCCAAAGAACTCCAGAGAACTCCAAAGAACTCCAAAGAACTCCACTGTGCTTCAATGCAGAGTTGAGCAGAAAGCCAGGGGAGTCAAATTCATCTTAGTCCAGGTTCCACATTCAGTCTGATCTAAAGTAAAACCACAGCATCATAACCTATAAAAAACCACAACTTCCAATTTCCCCCTTGTTTGGTGCAAACAAGAACATTATGAAAATGTTCACACGTAATGAATGATCTTTTTACTAAAGAACTTGAACTTTCTTGAGAAAAGTGAGCCTCAGTTTATCATTTACACATTACAACTCTGATCAAAATGAGAAAAGTCAGACAAAAAGAGGCAAAAAAACAACAAAAACAAGACAAAAAATGACGAAAATGAGGCACAAAGCGACAAAAAAATGGACAAATGACACAAGTGAGACAAAAAATGACACAAAATGGCAAAAATAACTTGTCATGGTCTAGAAATGGTTTTAAATGTATAGTTTTACTAATTTACAATCTGCAGTTAATGTCTTCTCTGTAATTTTTACACTTTGAGGACCGGATTGGACCCTCTGGAGGACCACTTTTGGACCACGGGCCTCATGTTGGACACCCTCACTTAGCTCCAGCTATCACAGCTCCTACTACAGTGTGTAACCATTAATTATGATCATGATTTAACAAACATGTCTGAATATCTGTTCCTGTGTGCCTGCAGTCACTTCAGATTACATTCCTGCAGAAATCTCTGCGATATTTAACAATAACCCTGAATGAGGCTTTTTTTTTAGAGCAGATTTCTGTGTATTTTTACACATCTCCACAATCCTTTCATTAAGGTGATTATGTTCAATGAGATAGCGAGCCCGAGGCGCAGTTTGGCATCTGCTGAGAATGAAAACCGTACAGAGAACGACTGAATCTTTTCTCCTCTCTTATCTGCGGCTAGGATTAGTGCTTGGCGCAGAATAAACTCATGACCTGTAATTCACATTATTGAATTTCAAACTCCACATTTCTTCACAACAGTCCCTGGGACGTTGCTCGGCACACTCGCTGAATGTGAATTATCCATTTAATTTTCGTACGAGCCTTTTAGGGTGACATTTCGGAAACGAAGGGTGAGATTAGCATTCGGCTGAAACACGGCTTTCATGTACGGCACACAGAAGGAGCCGCTCGCTCCGTTGTAGCTAACATTGTTTGGAATTTATTAGGTCTTATCGTTACACGGCAGCGCAGCCGGGATGCAACTTAGGAGGCTTGGCACCGCTGGAAGGTGATGGCATTTAGAAACCCCCCGTCCTCTGTGTTTATCAGCGGGGAGCAGGCCCCCGGCTAATCCCCCGACCTGACCCCACAGCTTTCTAACTGTCCCGGTATGTCCAGGTTTGCCATGACGATGGGGTGTTCTTATCTCGACAACAAAGAATCAGGAAAAACTACAAGAATGACTTAAAAAAAAATGATAGACAAGAAACAATTCAAGGAAATTAGTGGCTGTCAACAGGCTGCTCCAGAGAAAACTTTATTTCTGATAAAAATGCTGTGATTATTGGAAACAGAAAGAAATGTCATCAAATTCTAGAGCAGCACTTTTCTTTATCATGAAGGAGATGTTCCACACTGAGTGGAAGAAAACTACGTTTTTTAGTAGAAATATGTAGATTCTTTGTTGAGGGAGGGAATTCAGCCATACGGATCCTTTCCATTTTTTTTTAATTTGGGTCAAAAAATAATGTATTTTATGTTCATTATGATCATGTCTTTACAAATACTATAATTGCTTATTATGGAAACAACCACTTGTACAAAATGACTCGAAAATGATCCAAAATGACGTGAAAATGACATGAAATTTGTCCTAATTGACTTGAAAATGATCCTAAAGACACAAAAATGATCCAGAATGATGAGAAAAGATCCAAGCTGACATAAAACGTGTTGAGACTGACAAGAAATTTGTCCAAAGTGACTCAAAACTTGTCCAGGTCCATAAATAATGGAGGGACTTTTGAAGTCCATGGGATATATCTGGCATGTCAAAGTAAAAAAAGTTTTAAAAAAGCCGTGTGGTATCATACTGTTCAGTAAAAACACCTTTCTGTCTATTTTTAGAGCCACAGCTCAGGAACAGAAAAGGAGACTACGGCCATATTTCACATGTGGTTGGACACTAAACTGGTAAAGTCCTTTACAATCCTTACTGCAGATATTTTATGAGTCTCCACTGACATGGATGCAAACTGTGACTTTACTGGCTAATTGTAGTGATTTTTCTTTTTGTTTTCTTGTATGAGCGACTGCTTCTGTCTTTGTCAGCAATCAACAGATTCAAGCAAACATGCTGCTCTTCAGTGGAAATATTCAGGAATGTTTTTATACCTACAGAGTCCAGGATCAGAGCTTCACCAGCCTCCATTTTTTGGTACAACTCGAGCGCCCCAAAAATCACAAGTAAATGTTTTGTACAGAACCTGAGAAACCGAAGAAAAAGCACAAAAGCACCACCTTTTCAACTTTTCAGCTGAGAGAGTTAACCTTCCTCATTGGTTTGTTAGATTCTATGAAGAATACTTGCTGCTACCTTTCAGACAGCGATCCAGTCACCACTTTTCATGAAACACCTTCATGTGCTGCAACACTTCAGGTACTCACAGTCCTTCAGCCGCTGCCAATCCACACCTCCCAAAGGTTTTCACCGGCTCAATTAGGAAAGAAACCGACTCATTCAAGCTGCTGAGCACTAATACCCTCAAAAGAGGGGAGAATATCCTCAGAATAATCAATAATACCTATCAGAAAATGCTCTTCTTGCAGACACCGAGGTCAATATTTCACAGCAAATCACAGGTTATTTTCATAGATCAATGGAAAAAGCTCTCACCTCCTGTTCCAGCGATATCTCTCCAGCGGCGTTTGCAGAGCAGAGCGGGTCATCCTAAAAGGCAGATGAAAAGATTGATCCATTAAAGTCCAATTTCATGACAGCTGTGTTGACTGCTCAGATCAGGAGTCAAACTCGCACAACATGCCGAGGCTGAAAATAGCTCCTAGAAATAAGAGGAAATTTTAGGACACATTTAGGAGTAAATGCAAGAACATTTTAGAAGTACCTCCTACTGTATGTTAGAGACACTCACAGGGAATGTGTCCGTTCATGCAGAGATTGATATTTGAAAGAATTTCAGACTTTTCATGCTCTATCCTCACATCAGCATGTATGCAAGGTAACAAGACTGAGCTGAAACTGGCAAATCATGCAGCCATGGTCCAATTAACCCGATCCCTTTAGTGGCTAATTCTACTATACCTGACCTTATGCAGACACAATGAATATTTTTGTCTTTTATGCTGTTCATCAAACCTTTTCTCACTGTGTCACTATGCATGCAAAATTATATTTCCAAGACACAAAACTGTCAGTCAAAAGTGTTCCAATAGTCCAAGAACAGAACACAATAGAATGGAATACTCTGCGATCCTCAAGAGGAAATTCTCTTGTTATGGTAGCAAATGGAAAGAGTAAAGAGATTAACACCACAATAGAAAAGCAGAAAATGTATAATAGATGTACTAGAAAAATATAGTAAAATGCACAATAAAGTGTAAAACATACTATGAATAAAAATGCGCTAATTTGAAAAATGCACCACAAAGTGTTATTAAAAATATACAGTGAATGAGGAAATGAAAGAAGTGAAACATCAAGTAATGCAACAGGTATACAGCAGCAGAAAAACAGAAGATAACTGCAAAAAGAGCAAAGATGGAACCGTTTACCGTTTACTGATTGTATCAGCTTCATTCATTGTAGAACATGATGGGAACATAAATAAATACTTCTAATATGCATCAGATATGAGGCTTTATATGTTTGCTCTTCATATTTAACATGTGCAACAACATCACTGGCACAAATTCTAAATGTTCACTTAGTTAAACTTTTTTCTTGCTTTTTTTCTTGCTGTATCTGTGGGTTGTTAGTTTTTTCTATAATTTGTTTTCTACATATAAGACAGCAGTGACTTGATGACGTTTTTCTCCAATAAATGAAGAATCTGTTTTTTATTCTTCTTCTGGATCCTCTTCATATGTTGCCTTGGAAACAATTGATAGGCTTGACAAAGGTTTAACATTAATAATAATAATAATTTCTAAATCACATCTCTAATGAGTAATTCCACCCAGTGAATCTAACCTTAGCTGTAGGCTAGCATGTAGCTCAGAGTCCACGTCCTTTCCATCATGAAATATCAAACTACTGCCTCATCATACAGGCTCAGGAGGAGTGGAATACTTTTGGTATGTTATTTGCATTTAAAAAGAGTGGACTCTGAATGCTGTGGTGGATGTGATGATGTGCTACTAGAAGTTTTATTTTTGCAGGGCTTCAGGGAGCTTCTGGTTGACTACAGAGCAGATCTGTGGAAACATCAGGGAGATGCTACCAAGCTCAGGCTGGTCTCCTGTTCTTTCAGCTCTCCCACCATTAGGCATCCTTGTGGTCTCCCTTTTCCCCCTGAACCGATGGAAGCAGGTCAGCCGGTAAAAGAAGCAGGTCACCAGGAGTCTAATAAATGTGGGAGACTGATGGGCACATTTCACTCCAGCAATAAATCAAGCAGCTCATGCCTGTGATGAATGACTTATCCCAGATGATTTTTGACTGTTTTCACGAGGGCGATGCAACTAATATTAAACCTGCTTTACAGTCCCAAATATAACACATGGGTGGATGCGTGGTATTTAGAAATGCGTCTGTGGAGACTGTCTGACCTACTTGCTCTAAATGGACCCTGACTTCTTCCTTGATGCCTTCCATCAGTCCTTGAATCGCAGCGCTGAGCGGTGGAGGTGTTTGTCTGTCAGGTGGGGCCTATGATAATTTGTTGATGTACACCGTAGAGAGCATTTGAAACCCGTCAATCCACTTAGGCTTGGCCTGGAGGCAGAGCAGGATGTCTGGGATCAAAGCACCAAAAATCTCACCTTGGAGTACAGCTGCTCTATTTCTGACTGTCACTCAGTTCTGTCTGACAGGATTCTGGGCTGCTCTCCACAGTCACTGCAGACTGTCATTCACTAAGCTGTGACCTGAAGCACCACAGCTCTAATGAACTCTGGGTGGAATATTTTAATTCTGTTGTCACTGACTGTCTCATGTGTTGGAAATGGGAGTGGTAGTGAAAATCTCAAAGGAAAAAAAGTAATTTAATGTTAATTCTCGTTTCATTTCAGTCAGTCAGTCGCGTCCGACAGAATCAGTGACATGAATAAAGTTCTTCCTCCAGCTCCTTCTGTCCAGCATTGCAGTCAAAAGTTCTTTGTCTTCCAGATCAGTGTCTTCTTCTAGGACCTTCCTTAATGTTGTGCTAGACCTGCCAGGTCACCACATGTCCATCCAGGGCTGGTCTCTGTCGCCTAATGATGGCTGACCAGCGTGGATGTGAGCCGTATAGCGACTCGTTGGTGAGGTGTGACTTCCAGGAGATGTTTTGTACCATCCGTAGCAT
Organism: Acanthochromis polyacanthus; assembly: GCF_021347895.1. NCBI lineage: Eukaryota > Metazoa > Chordata > Actinopteri > Pomacentridae > Acanthochromis > Acanthochromis polyacanthus. The sequence continues at coordinate 1,163,423 of NC_067130.1, read as the reverse complement.
TCTCATAGAAGTCCCATCCTTTTTTTGACAGTGACCAGGAGTCGTATCCATAGAGCCAGATGGATTCCACTGATGCTTTCAATACTCTCAAGCGGTGTGAAGATGACAACTTCCATCCACGGTTCTCAGGTGGTGGATGGGGGAACGGCCCTCAGATATGAGGGTTAGCTGCCAATAACAGTCCAGGACCAAAGCACGGGTTACCCTTTGGCAGCCACCTTAGCAGGATTATGCAGATTTCTAGGATCCATTAGGGAAGCAGGAATGGTGACAGCATTGGTGGGTGAACATGACCAGACAGCTGTTTGAGTCACTGATGCCTGTTTGTTAAAGCTGCTGTCCGGAGTTTCCGTTTGTTTTCAATTCATGTATCATTTTTTAACAAAGCTTAAATGTGTTAGTCTAGTTCGATACTATAATTTAAAGTTAGTATAACGCGATATGAAAATTTATTCCTGAGCTCCGCCTTCCTCTCATAGACCCCCATGTTATCCAAAAAGCGCCGGTCGCTGCCGACCAATCAAGTTCGAGCTTCAGCTTTGTCATGCTGTCAATCAACGGTTACGCGCACAGCAAGCAAGCCCATGCAGAGGTGGGCGAGCTACGCACTACGCAACCGCGCGCACATTTGTTTTGCTTGTGGAGGAGAGAGCATCAGGGATCAGCAACTTCCAGAAAAGTTACCGATCCCACGGCTTGTCAGGCCAAGAGACCGCAGGACGTTTTTTGGCTCGGGGTGCTCGCGTCGCTCCCCGACCACGGCCTCCATAGCCCGCCTGACGGCTTCGTTTAGATGCCCGACCTCTGGAGGAAGATGTTGGGGCGTCTGGGACATACTCTTCGTCAGAGGAGT